>NC_057736.1:28342426-28399560 GCF_004010195.1 Chiloscyllium plagiosum
TCTTTTCCAGCATTACACATTCGACTCTGATCTCCACTATCTGCAGTCCTCACTTTCTCCTATATTCCAGGTATTAGTCTGGTAAACCTTTTCTGAAGTGCATTCACATTATTCCTTAAATAATGAAACCGATACTGTAGACATCTACTTTAAGTACGGTCTCACCATTTCCTGTATAACTGAAGTATAATCTCACTATTTTTCTATTTAACTCCCCTCACAAGAAACAATAACATTATGTTTCTTCCTTGCTGCACTCTGCAAGCTAATCTTTTGCAATTCATGTAATAGAACATTTGGATTTCTCAGCATCACAAAACTGTGCAATCTGTCACCATTTAGATTTTATACTTTACTTTTCCTGGCATTTTCCAACATAATACTCTATTTGCTAGTTCTTTGCCCACTCATCGAATCTATCTAAATCCCTTTGCAGTAACCTTCTGTCCTGTTCATAACTTACTTTCCTAACTTTGTGTCATCCGAGAGTATTTAGTTACCATACCTTCGGTTCCTTCATCACAATGACTGATAAACATTGCAAAAGATTGAGGCCCTAACATTGATTTCTGTGGCACACATTGCGAACATAAAAATGATCAAATTATGCCTATTCCCGATTTCCTGTTAGGTAGACAAACTCTATTCATGACAATATGTTACTCCTCCAACATGAGCTTTTGTTTCCATAATAATCTTTGCGGTTGAACTTCATCAATTGCCTTCTGGAAATTCAAGTACAGCTCACCCATTTGTTCTCCTTTATCCATAGCACATGTTACTTCCTCCGAGAAGGCCAATAAATCAGTTAAACATGATTTCCTTCATAAAACCCTGCCTGATTACCTTGCATTTATCTAAGACCCCAGCTAAAATGTCTTTATTAATTGTTTCTAACATCTGCCCTGTCATAGGCGTTAAATTAACTGATCTGTAGTTTTCTGCTTTTGTGTCTCCTTCCCTTTTTGAATAAAGGAATTACATTCATTATTTTCTATTCTAATGGAACATCCACCCCCCACCCAACAGCTGAATGATCTTTGGAAAAGTGAAATCATGCATCCACTATCTTCCTCACTGTAGTAACTGGAACGAGGGCCAGGTGAATCTCATTGACAATGAGATCCTTGATTGGGGTGTTAATCAGATCCAATCACAAAGCCCTGATTCATAGGTATAAACAGAGAGTCTCAAATAAGCACTACCGCACTTAGGTGGTAGTGTGGGGGTTAAAAAAAAAGAAAAGAAAAGAAAAAAAAAATAAACAGGTGATTACGTTAAAAAAAAATAAACAGAAAGTCTCCTCATTCCAGGCACTGGTTCTGAGCTTGCATAGATTTACAGTGATCTGCAAAAGAAGCAAGGGTAAAATGAAGAAAAACTTTTTCAAACAATGAGTAGTTAAGGTGTGGAATGCATTGCCTGGAAGTTGGTGGAGGCAGTTTAATTGAAGGATTCAAGAGTGCATTTGGTAATTATTTTTATCTGAACAATGTGCAAGAGTATGGGGAAAAAGCAGGAGATTGGCACTAGTTAATATAGCTCATTATAGGAGCCAGTGCAGGCATAATGGGCAGAACAGCCTCCTCTGTGCCATAGCATTTCTGTGATTCTATGATGCTGTCTATTGATTCATTCTTTGACATGTTAATCACTTTGTAAGATGATCCCTTTTATGACAGGTTGATATCATGTTTATGAATTCCATAGATCTTTCCCAAGATACAATGGCTCAATTGAGCGAAATTTAAGTATCTGTGTACAGAACGTAATGCCACCTCCTAATGATTAACTACCAACTTAAATGTCCCTGTTGTTACATCTGAAAAGATCAAAAAAACTTGAAAACTCACTGCAGTACTTAATTCCTAAGTAATATGTATGTGTATTTTTATAAATACACATTAGCCTGTTCATACATTAGGTTACAAAGCTAAATCAATGTAGAACAAATCTTTCACTCAAAACATTTTCACATTTGTTAGTCTAAGTTGACATCAGCCAGACCAAGGGAAGATGGGTCTTGATTCAGATGAGGGGAAAGCTATAGGGATGGGTAGATGGTTAATGGGGGCGGGGGCGGGGGGGATGGGGTTGTTTGGTAAGATATAGTGAGTTCTGTCGTTAGGTCTCTGTGATGATGCTGCTCCTTTAACAAAGTTATTCTGTCCTTGGTTTTTTTTTAGAGATGTCTTAAATACAGAGGTTCTGGTATGTCTGGAATTATCTACTTCAGAAAACTTTTAAGTGATTTTTAAACACTTGTACAATGAAAGGGGAGTGGCCAGTTCTCCTAGTTCAGTGTTTCATTTGGTTTTGTTTTAGCTGGGAACGCAGAGAAGCTGCTGGACCCAAAAAAACAACTCCATACTGATCCTTTCCCTACAATCTCTCTCCTGTAAGAACCTGTGTTTGATTTTACCATTATATTGTCAAGGGGGTGTTTATGGGGATGTTGCAAGTATTTGGAACAGCATCATTAAGTTGTGATAGAGTCGGTTAGGTGTTCAGATAAGTTATGTTATTCTATATTCTGTTCTCTTTTGTTCATGTATAAATAAATTCTGTTTTGTTTAAAACTGAATGGTTGGGTCAGCTGCATCGCTCCTGCAATATCCATTGTTCAGCTGCTTAAAACATCGAGAAAAGTTAGGTTCTGGGCTACCTTTTTAAGATGTTTTGAGGGGGTCTGGCCTGGTCCATAACAGCCTCGCAGCAAAAACCCTTCTTAAAAACAAATCAATGCAACTTACACTTTGCCAAATGAAAATAAGATTCAGCTCTGCGTATCTGTTCAATTCATCTGCCATCTCCATAATTTCCATTAATAATTCTCTAGACTTTCTATCAGACTAATGTTTGCTTTATGAACTCTTTTCCTTTTTACATTTCTGTGGAAACACTCACTGTCTGTTTTGATAGTTCTAGCTTGTTTTGTCACGTATTCTAATTTTTCCCTTATTATTACTCATATTTGTCATTCCTCACTTTATTTGAATAGTCTGTCCAATATTTTGACTTTCCACCCATTATTGCACAATTATATGTTTTTTCTTTAAACTTGATACTATCATTAACATTTGTAGTCAACCATTAATGGTGCATCCTTTCCTTGGCTTTTTCCTTTCATTTTAGGATGTACATATTCTGTGTATTCTGAAATATCTGCTTAATTGTCTACCACTGCATCTCTAATGATCCATCTTTCAACCTAATTTTCCAGTTCACTTCAGTTATCTCCTGCTTTCATGCTCTCATTATTGACTTACTGAAATTTTACATATTAGTATTCGACCCATTCCTCTTTCCCTCAAATTAAATGTAAAATTCAATAATATTATGATCACTGCTACCTAGGGGCACACTCACTGTGAGGTCATTAATGAATTTTATCTCACTGCCCAATGCCAGGTTTAGTATAATCTGCTCTCTGGATGGCTCCAGAACATACTGTTCTAAGAAACTGTCCCAAAAACATTCTCTGGACTCCTAGCCTACCTTTCTCTAACTGATCTTTCCAGTTTATATGTAGATTAAAGACTTCCATGATAATACTGTACCTTTCTGGAAAGCTCCCATTATTTCATTCTTTATACCTCACTCTACCGTGTGATCACTGGTAGCTGGGCTGTACATCATTCCCACAGGTGAATTCTCACCTTTATCATTTCTTATCTTTTCTACATCCTGGTTTCCTGACCTGAGGCCATCCCTCTTGATTATGCTCATACCATGGTTAATTAACAGAGCCATCTTTCCACCTTTTGCCTTTTAATACAAAATAGCTTATTTTCCTAAGTTGTGTATTTGGCTGTTGTTCAATTGAACTTTTTTATGAATAACATATTTAAAATGAGAGCTTTGACCAGTTACTATGCAGCACAGGCAGCGTAAAAAAAAAGTGAGCAGTTTTTTTTTTAACATTGCCACCACAATCACTAAGTATTTGGAAGACTTTCCACTTTGTCATTGGTAGAAGAAAAAAATGATACATGGAATTGAAAAAGTAAGCTGGCACTATTGCACAGAAAACACAGAAGTACAACAACCTGAGAAGATAACAGATACAGTTGACTCCAATAATGCAAACCACACTGTCCAATAGCAATGCACTGGCTTAATCCTTCGTTTGCAAACTAAATATTGATGATATTGTAGTAAACTGATTTTAAACATCATTGTGTTGTCTTAGAAAACGATTGATTTGTACCCATAGCCTCTTGTGTGTTTCAGGCAATTTTAAGTAGAGCAAGAGAAATGAGCAGTTGACTGATCTGTTCTTGATGCATGTCCTTATAAATCGCTCTAAAGACTTCACAGGGCAATTTGCCTGGCATCTCTGAAACAAATGATATAGCTGAGGCCTTTAAGAGTGACAGTGTGCTATTTCTGGTGTCTTAAGTGTGTTATTATTTTCTTGGCAACAATTTTGCTTTTCCCAACTGCGTCAGCTCTATGATTGACAGCATTCTTGGGTTTTCCTTGGAGCTGATTCCAACTATTTGCATGATCTCATCACTACTTTCATGATATACATGAAACTTCTTAGGCCAATTGAAATTATTTTTTAAGTAACATGCAGAGGAATTCAATGGCAAAATCTATCAAGTAGATTAAGGTATTTCAGCTCCAGTACCATTCCATCAGCTGAACACAAAACTAAAATGGACAACTGCATTATTTTCCTGTCTGTTAATATGAAGAGACTCTCAGTCAAGGTGCTAAAGAAAGTACTCTACAAGAAGCTTGGTAACACTCAATGTGCAAAATTAAATATACTGAATGATGACTTAAACAAAGTAGTAGATGCATACATTATCCATTAGTAATTAGAATTTAAGTGTGGGAGAGGACAAGCAATATAATTGCGTTGATTGCAAGATAGCAAACATAATATGGTCTGTTTATGTGTGTGAACATGTTTTCTAACTGCATCAACCTGGCACCACATGTATTTCCCAGTTTAATTCTGTAGAACTCTATTTTTTCTAGTTTCCTTTTACCTTTGATTCCACTCCTGCACATAATCAGAACATCAGCTCAGTATCTGATCTGATGGAGATATTATGTATGAGGAAATGTTTGCTTGGCAAAACGACATCAGCAAGGCAAAGAGGAGAACTCATTAAACAACACGGATGGAGCTACAATGAAGAATGAGGGAAATCAAGAACCAATCAAGACTGAGAAAGCTAAGGAAATGCAATTCCTTGCTGACAAGCATAACACCCAGGATTTCTTCATTGTCACCAAGGCAACTTGTAGACCCAACTCTCTTCGCCTCAAACTGGTGCAAATTGAGGATGGAACCCTTTTGACAGACAGAGAAAACATTGATGGACAGAATATTTTCCGAAACTGCAATACAAACATGAACAAAGAGATGTTTGAGAAAATCCACTAATTTCCCATCAAAGATTATCTTGGACTCCTACTCAGTGTGGCATAAGTTGAAGCCACCATTTGACACATGAAGAATGGTAAAGCCTCAGGAGTACATAAGATTTCAGTAGGGATTTTCAAACTTGAAGGAACACTCATCTCCATCAACCTTTCCTGAAATTCTGGGACAACAAAGACATTTCTGCTGATCACAGTGATGCTGCCATTGCCACTGTCTCCGAGAAGGGATGATGTGGAAGCGTCCGTGATGGATTGGGGTGGACAAAGTTAAAGATCACACATCACCATGTTATAGTCCAACAGCTTTATTTGAAAGTACCCGCTTTCAGAGGGCTGCTCCTTCATCAGGTAGCTAGTGGGGCAGGATCATAGGACACAGAATTTATAGTAAAAGATGGAAGTGTCATACAACTGATGCAATGTATTGAACAAACCTAGATTGCTGTTAAGTCTTAAATCACTTACAATGGGGATGCAGGTTTCGACTGATTAATATTCAAATCCCAGAACTTCATTGAAGTCGCAGTCCCCAGATAACTTAAGGTTTAACCAGCTCAGTATTTAAAAAAAGTGAAATCTCAGCTCAGCTCAGTTTGTATTCCAATCCTGAGTCAGACAACACAAAGTTGCCGAGCAGAGACTGATAACCAAGTTCAGTCACCATGAGGACAGCCCCAACCTCGATTTTGGGTTCATGTCACATTCCACTATACTATACACTCTCACACACACACACTCACACAAAAGAACACATACACACACACTTTTACACATGATCATACTCACACACTCTCGCAGGTCCTCTCTCGTACACGTGTTCTCTCTCTCTCTCTTTCTCTAACACACACTTATGCTCACACGCAACCCTCTCACCGGCATATACTCTCACACTCATGCACACGCTCTAACAAGGACACACACACTTGCATACACTCGCACACTATCTCCCACACACACATATAAGTCTATGAGGTGAATTTGTATTTGCAGATACATTCTATTTTGTTCAAAAAGCACACAATCTGTAGACAGTCAGTAAATGAGACATTTTATAAATTCCTACTTTGGAAATAGAACCATTCTGACTCCAGGTTGGGTTACAGACAGACTCTAACCTCGCATCTTTAATGCATTGTCTGAACTGAGATGTCACCTATTTTTAAGACTGATTAAATTTTAAGTTATTTTGGGATTGTGACTTGAAATTAAGTTCTAGGACTTACATATTAATCCATTGAATCCTGCATCCCCATTCTGAGTGTTTAAAGACTCAGCAGCAATCTAGGTTTGATTAGATTCCCTACAGTATGGAAATAGGCCCCTTTGCCCAACAAGTCCACACCAACCTTCCAAAGAGCAACCCACCCACACTCATTCCCCCACCCTGTATTTACCACTAACTAATGCACCTAACACTATGGGAGGAAACCGGAGTACCTGGAGGAAACCCATGCTGACACGGGGAGAATGTGAAAACTCCACACAGACAGTTACCCGAGGCAGGAATTGAACCCGGGTCCCTGGCGCTGTGAGGCAGCAGTGCTAACCACCGAGCCGCCCATCAGTATATTGTTCAATATATTGCATCAATTGTATGACACTTTGATCTTTTACTATAAATTCTGTGGCCTATGATCCTGCCCCACTAGCTACTTGATGAAGGAGCAGCATTCCAAAAGCTTGTACTTTTAGATAAACCTGTTTGACTATAACCTGGCGTTGTGTGATTTTTAACTTCAAGAAGGGAGTCTTTGGTCACAGTGACTACAATTCAGTTACGTTTACTTTAGCAATGCAAAGGGATAGGTATATACTGCAGGGCAAAAATTATAGCTGGGGTAAAGGCAATTATGATGCAATCAGGCAAGATTTAAGGTGGAGAGGAGGGAAGGAAATTGCAGGGTTTGGGCACAATTGAACTGTGGAGCTTGGTAAAGGAACAGCTACTGCGTGTCCTTGATAAGTACGTATCTGTGAGACAAGGAGGAAGTGGTCGAGTGAGGGAATCGTAGTTTACCAAAGAAGTTGAATCTTTTGTCAAGAGGCAAGGAGGCTTTTGTAAAGGTGAGACGTGAAGGCTCAGTTATAGAGTCAAAGAATCATAGAGATGTACAGCATGGAAACAGACCCTTCGGTTCAACCTGTCCATGCTGACCAGATATCCCAACCCAATCAAGTCCCACCTGCCAGCACCCGGCCCAGATCCCTCCAAACCCTTCCTATTCATATACCCATCCAGATGCCTTTTAAATGTTGCAATTGTACCAGCCTCCACCACATGCTCTGGCAGCTCATCCCATACACTTACCACCCTCTGCATGAAAAAGACACCCCTTAGGTCTCTCTTATATCTTTCCCCTCTCACCCTAAACCTATGCCTTCTAGTTCTGGACTCCCTGATCCCAGGGAAAAGACTTTGTCTATTTATCCTATCTATGCCCCTCATAATTTTGTAAACCTCTTAAGGTCACCCCTCAGCTTCTGATGTTCCAGGGAAATCAGCCCCAGCCTGGTCAACCTCTCCCTATAGCTCAAATCCTCCAACCCTGGCAACAAGGTGCTTGAGAGTTATAAGTTAGCCAGGAAGGACTTGAAGAGTGAGCTAAGAAGAGCCAGGAGGAGCCATGAGAAGTCTTTGGCAGGTAGGATCAAGGAAAACCCTAAAGCTTTCTATAGGTATGTCAGGTATAAAATGACTACAGGAAGATTAGAGCCAGTCAAGGACAGTAGTGGGAAGTTGTGTGTTGAGTCTGAGGAGATAGGAGAGGAACTAAATGAATATTTTTCGTCAGTATTCACACAATAAAGAGACAATATTATCGAGGAGAATGCTGAGATACAGGTTATTAGACTAGATGGGATTGAGATTCATAAGAAGGAGATGTTAGCAATTCTGGAAAGTGTGAAGATTGATAAGTCCCTTGGGCCAGATGAGATTTATCTTAGGATTCTCTGGGAAGCTAGTGAGGAGATTGCAGAGTCTTTAGCTTTGATCTTTATGTTGTCATTGTCTACAGGACTAATGCCAGATGACTGGAGGATAGCAAATGTTGCCCCCTTGTTCAAGAAAGGCAGAGGAGGCAATCCTGATAATTATACACCAGTGAGCCTTACTTTGGTTGTGGATAAAGTATTGGAAAGGATTTTAAGAGATAGGATTTATAATAATCTAGAAAAGAATCATTTGATTAAGGATAGTCAACGCAGTTTTGACTCAAAAACCTTATTGAGTTCTTTTGAGAAGGTGAAACTTTATTGCTGGAACAGCACAGCAGGTCAGGCAGCATCTAGGGAACAGAAGATTCGACGTTTCGGGCACATGCCCGAAGGGCATGTGCCCGAAAAGTCGAATCTTCTGTTCCCTAGATGCTGCCTGACCTGCTGTGCTGTTCCAGCAATAAAGTTTCAGCTTTGATCTCCAGCGTCTGCAGACCTCACTTTCTCCTTTTGAGAAGGTGACCAAACAGGTAGACGATGGTAAAACGTTGATGTGCTGTACATGGATTTCACTAAAGCATTTATAAAGTTCCCCATGGTATTGCAGAAAATACTGAGGCATGGGATTGAGTGATTTAGCAGTTTGGATCAGAAATTGGCTAGTTGTAAGAAGACATAGGATGGTGGTTGATGGGAAATTTTCATCCTGGAGTTCAGTTACCATAGAGATCAGTTTTGGGGCCACGACTGTTTGTCATTTTTATAAATGGGTGGAGAAGGATGGGTTAGTAAATTTATGGATGACATTAAGGTCGGTGGAGTTGTGGACAGTGCCAAAGAATGTTGTAGGTTACAGAAAATATAGATAAGCTGCACAGCTGGGCTGAGAGGTGGCATATGGAGTTTACTATAGAAAAGTGTGAGGGGATTCACTTTGGAAGGAGGAACAGGAATACAGAGTACTGGGCTAATGGTAAGATTCTTGGTAGTGTAGATGAGCAAAGAGATCTCGGTGTCCATGTACATAGATCCCTCAAAGTTGCCACCCAGGGTTGTTAAGAAGGCGTACAGTGTGTTGGCTTTTACTGGTACAGGGATTGAGTTTCAGAGCCATGAGATCATGTTGCAACTTTACAAACCTCTGGTGCAGCTGCACTTGGAGTATTGGAGTAGTTCTGGTCGCCACATTATAGGAAGGATGTGAAAGCATTGGAAAGTGTACAGAAGAGATTTACCAGGATGTTGCCTATTATGGAGGGAAGGTCTTATGACGAAAGGCTGAGGGACTTGAGGCTGTTTTCCTTAGAGAGAAGAAGGTTGAGAGGTGACTTAATTGAGACAAATAAGATAATCAGAGGGTTAGATAGGGTGTACAGGGAGAGCCTTTTTCCTCAGATGGTGATTGCTAACATGAGGGGACACAGCTTTAAATTGAGGGTTGATAGATTTAGGACACATGTCAAAGGTAGGTTCTTTACTCGGAGAGTAGTAAAGGTGTGGAATGCCCTACCTGCAACAGTACTGAACTCACCAACTTGAAGGACATTTAAATGGTCATTGGATAAATATACGGATGATAATGGAATTGTGTAGCTTAGCTGGGTTTCAGATTGGTTTCACAGGTCGGTACAACATCGAGGGCCAAAGGGCTAGTACAGCGCTGTAACGTTCTATGTTCTAAAGTGGATTGTGCAAATCACTGAGGAATCTCCTTACTCTCCTCCACTGGGAAAGGGAGATCCTTGCGAGGAGCATCCTCCCAGTCTTAGGAAATCCTTAAACAAAAGACACAAATTAAATTTTTTAAAAAGTTAAATACAAGTTTGAGGACAGGAAATACAAAGTGTGATCATTTTATGGAATAAACTTCTGGGTAGAGCAATACAGGCAAAGAAAACCCAGGAATATTAAAATGTTGGTTAGATGCTGCAACTACTGCAGGTGAATTCTAGGTTTTTGTTAATTCATCCATCCAACATGAACTGAATGAATTTTCTCATTTATAATCATTTTGTGGTCAGATGTCCAATTACTTTCCATTCCTTGTTCTCGCTATTCTCCCATCCCCCTTATTTATTGACATTCGAATTCTATTAGGAGGATTTTGCTGGTAACGAAGCCCCACTGCTCCATGAAGCCATTTCAAATGTGTAAATGTATTGTTAAATCATCAAAATGGTCAATATATTTATCTTTTTGTGTTATTGTTATAAAAGAACAAAAGAAACATCCATACAAGATGCCTCACAATTCAGTCAATCTGCTGCCAATGAGATTGAAATGCAGGCAGCTATAGAATTGATAGGATCTTCAAACAGCTTTGAATTTAGATGAGAGATGTTACAAATCCTGATATTTGACTTTACTTTCCCCATAATATTTCAGCCGAATGAGAGATCATTACACTGGTTCTGATTTCAGGTTTTCTGCTACTTTTCAAGAGTGACAGCAATTACTTTTTTTCTAGCTTGGAAGTTTCTTTTCAACAGACAACCCAGATATTCTGGAAACAAACCTAACACCAGGAATCATTAAAGAATTGGCTAGATACTGCAACTAGTGGAAATGAAATCTAGGTTCTAGTTGAATAGATGAATTAACATGCACTGAAAGAATTTCCTCATCAGTAATCACTTTGTGCTCAACAATCCAACTATTTTCCATTCCTCATTCCAGCTACTTTGGCATTCCCCTTGTTTACTAACACAAATTCTAATGGGAGAGGCTTTTCGGCCTTCAATGTTGCGCTGCCCTGTGAAACCAATCTGAAGTCCACCTAACCTACACTATTCCATTCTCATCCATATGCCTATCTAATGACCAATTAAATGACCGTAAAGTTGGCGAGTCTACAACTGTTGCAAGCAATGCATTCTACACCCCTACTACTCTGAGTAAAGAAGCTACCTCTGACATCTTCCTATATCCATCACCCCTCAATTTAAAGCTATGCCCCCTTGTGCTAGCCATCACCATCCTAGGAAAGGGGCTCTCACTGTCCACCCGATTTAACCCTCTGATTATCTTGTATGAATCCATTAAATTACCTCTCAACCTTCTCTCAAACAGCCTCAAGACTTGAACCTTTCCTTGTAAGACTTTCCCTTCATACCAGGCAACGTCCTGGTAAATCTCCTCTGAACCCTTTCTAAAGTTTCAACATCCTTCCTACAATGCAGTGGCCAGACCAGCATGCAATACTCCAAGTGAGGCTGCACCAGAGTTTTGTACAGCTGCAGCATGACCTCATGATTCTGAAACTCGATCCCTCTACTAATATAAGCTAACACACCGTATGCCTTCTTAACAGTCCTAAAACCTGGGTGGCAATTTTAAGGGATCTATGTACATGGAGACCGAGATCTCTCTGCTCATCTACACTACCAAGAATCTTACCATTCGCCCAGTACTCTGCATTCCTGTAACTCCTTCCAAAGTGAATTCCCTCACACTTTTCTGCATTAAACTTCATTTGCCACCTCTCAGCCCTGCTCTGCAGCTTATCTATGTCCCTCTGTAACCAACAACATCCTTCGGCACCATCCACAACTCCACTGACCTTAGCGTCATCCACAAATTTACTAACCCATCCTTCTATGTCCTCATCCAGGTCATTTATAAAAATGTCAAGTTGATAGACTATATTCAGCACAACGGCCTCTTCCAAACAGCTTTTCTGGCAATTAAACAACATGTGACTTTTATCTCTCTTAAAAGCTTTGCTTACATTCTTTCCACAAAGACAGTTAACCTTTCGTAAACAGAAGGTGAACCACACTTTAACTTCTGACTGTTTAGCTTTAAGTGGTCACATAGTAAGATTTCTGTAACCCAGAAATTGCCCAACTTCCTCCACATTGTTATTCTTCATGATTGTGTATACCCAACATTGGTAACTTTGGTAATAGTTTAAAAAGAATAAAAAACTTGTGTTTGTGTAGTGCCAGTCTTGACAGCAGAATGACGCAAAGTCCTTTACAGCTGTGAAAGCTCTGCTACTATTCAGGAGAGACCACACAGATGAGGCATTGGGGAGGTGTTGGCAGCTCAGATAGTGTACAGGAATCCAAGCTATAGGTGAGTGCATGTTGAAATTGGCAAGATAATGTTGATATCAAATTGTATCTCCCAGTCAAGGAATTTAAAGAAGTTACAGGTCCAGATCTTCTGTGGTCCCTCTGCAGATTATGGAAGGCTGTGTAGAAGAAGACAATATATTAAAGAGTGTTTTCCATCTTTTTCTTTAATCATTTATAGTGCATGCCTAATACATTTGCATCCAAATTCTACTTGCATGAAAATAAATTTGATTAGTTCCTTAGCCTGCAGTAATTTGATACTTGTTGATCAGCAATATGCAAAATGGGAATCCTCTATAAATTCCAGCACACAGTTTCTTTCAAACATGCTTTGTAGGCTGGCTTTGTTCACTTTGGAAGTGTAGAATTTGAGAAGACATTTACTTTTAAGTCTTGAGAAATTTCACCTTGCTCAAACTGTCATTCGGTTACTTAATGAGAAAATGCTGTTTTAAAAGCTGACCCTAAAGATTTGGTTAACTAGACAATGGGTTTAATTTGCTGAATTGTCTGTAATTTGGATAGACAGTGTCATTCTGCGATACTGGGTTCTTCTGCTCCCTTGGCTCACTTAGGAACAGCCTCATTGTACTTGCGTGACATTTCTATAAGTCAGTTCCACTTGAGTTTTGGAGGTTGATTATTCTGACAGCTGTGAAAACCAATCTTATGCCAGGCTCCATCAGGATTCCCACTGGTGTCTAAATGGCTCGAGGCTTATAGGAACTGCAGCATAATGTTTCTGTCTAAAAAGAATAATTTCTTGTTTTTTTGATTGAAATTTATGAATGTTTAACCTTACAAACAGAACAATTTGGCAGAATATACTGTTTTTAATTAATGTGTTAGGAGTGCATTACTACATTACAAATAATTATTAGATGCAATTAAACTGTAGCAACTGAGAAATAGGAAGATTGATGTAGCTGTTGGAGAACCATTAGATTGATGGTACAGCACACTATTTATAACACAGAGGGCAGCAGGGACTTAGTTCATCTGCAATCGCACAGTTGCTTTGAATATACAATCATAATCCCATTTTCCTGCTCTTTCCGTGCATCTATAAACGCTTTTTCTTGGAACATGTTTTAACTGTTGCCTTAATATATATGGTATATATCTATGAAAGTCTATCTTAAGAATTCTAAATGTGAAATGAATAAATGTATATATTTTTGCCCAGACAGATGATCAGTGAACAATGTCACAGTTTACAAAATATAATTTGTCCAACTGCACCATAATTTAGTGCCTTATGTGCTTCAGTTTCTACTGAAATGTTGACTTACTTCCTTATTTTTGATAAGGATATATATTTTCCTCCTGAATCTTAGACTGGAAAACTGTTCTATTCAGAAACAAAAAAGCTGCTTTATTGGATTAAATTTTCCCTGCTCTTGTACAATATAACAAACGCTTGCGTTTACATCTCATTAGTACCTAATTTTTTCCTCATTGATATTGTGTTGCAAACTCTGGGATTCGTATGTATAATTGTTAATGTCAAATGATGTGGATTTGGCTTTGTTTTTTGTGTGTCAGTAACCATTGAGATTTTGAGTTTGAAGTTAACAATTAACTTGGAAGCATTTCTGTAATCATGGAGATTTATTTTAATTTAACAATTTTGATGCTTGGATGTAGACAGAATGGATTTTGAGTGCTAGTGGACTTTTATTTGTGATTCAGCATAGTAAAGAATGAGACCTAAAAAGTTTGTTAGTGTTCTGGTTTTTTTAAAGCTGAAAGGAAATGCCCTTAGATGAGAGAGAGGAGCTTTTAGTTTCACTTATAACTTTGAGAGGGCTAGTCTTGTGAAGACCTTGGAACTGGATGGTTGCATAGAGCAAAGATCCTGAGAAGGGAATGATCAAGATGGTGATTACAATTACCTTAGAATTAAGAGTTAATGTTAACTCCAGAACAGAGGAGTTGGGATAAAATACCTGAGGAGGTTACTTCTAGCTGAGTATCAGTGAAGATCGGGAATGTATTAACACCAAGGCGAAGCTATTTGAAGTTCCAAATGAAGCCACCGGTGACTTTAACCTACCAATGAGCCAGGGGCTCATCTACTTCTGCTTTCCTATCCTATTTCCATTTATTTTTCTTTTTACTTTTGCTTTTTTTTCCCTTTAAAGATTTTTCTCTTATCTTTTCACCTTGTTAAAAATTAGACAACACCAGGTTAAAGTGCAACAGGTTTATTTGACAGTACAAGCTTTTGGAGCGCTGCTCCTTTGTCAGGTAGCTAGTGGGGCAGGATCATAGGACACAGAATTTATAGTAAAAGATTAAAGTGTCATTCAACTGATGCGATTATTGAACAAACCTAGATTGCTGTTAAGTCTTAAATCACTTCGAATGGGGTTTTAGGTTTTGATTTATTAATATGTAATGAATATTCATTAATACATATTAATGAATCAAAACCTGCATCCTCATTGTAAGTGATTTTAAGACTTAACAGCAATCTAGGTTTGTTCAATACATCGCATCAGTTGAATGACACTTTAATCTTTTACTATAAATTCTGTGTCCTATGATCCTGCCCCACTAGCTACCTGACAAAGGAGCAGCGGTCCAAAAGCTTGTACTGTCAAATAAATCTGTTGGACTATATTGTGGTGATGTGTGATTTTTAACTTTGTCCACCCCAGTCAATCATGCCTTTTCACCTTGGTTGTAGCAGCAAAGGTGAGAGCAGGCTCTGTGCAGAATGGTGGACAAAGATGGCGGCATAGGCCTGGGGAGCAGCAATGCTGACTAAATGACGAAGGAGAAAGTATTTGGCAGCAGCAGCAGCAGTAGCAGTGGCGACTCTTTGTTCAGCGGTGCAGCATGACAATGTGCAGCTACAGCACTGTTATTTGTTTAACAGCAGAGACCCAAAGCATCGGGGTGGAGGAACCTGGATCCAGGCCTATGGTTGAGCTAGAAACAGGAACTGTTCCAAAGACCACCTAACTTTATTGAGATAAGATATAAGATGAAATTTATTGTTTTAATTTTCTGATTTTATAGTCTGTGTCTTGGTTGATTTTCTGTGTTTTAAGATGGTGCCAGAGAGTGGTGACACTAAACAACATTTTTCACTGCATTTGTAATAAATACACATGACAATAAATCAAATCAAATCATTAATGTGTTGGATACAGGACTTCTGGTGTGAGTGTTACGCACATGGTGTTTTAGGTACGGTACAGGAATGCTATTTTGCATATTTTGTTAGGAGTGGTCTTTGAGTACTAGACAAAAGATGTCTTGTTTCATTTTTAATTTATAAAGGAGTGTTTTGGGATTGATGGAATATACTTTATGGTGTTTAAAACTTTCGGATTTGTACTAAAAAGTAAGTAAATATAAATACATAGTTTAGCTTATTATATTTTATCTTGACTGGTTTTGTAATAAACTTTTGTCTTGATGTTAAAGCAAATTGCGCAGTATTGCATGTTTATTTTTCAGTGGGAGACCACTTTGTTAAAATCGAAACAAATCAAAAATGACCTAACAAGCCAAATTCCTGACTGGGTTCTGACTTGTCCAGTAATAATGTCAACTGGAACCATAATAATATGCAGGTTCCTGTTTTCACAGACTCCAAATGGAAACAAGAGGGTGAAAATTCACGACATGAAAGTTAGGGTGGGTACCCGGCAATGAAAGCCTGCACCCCCTGTCCATATATGTTGATAACAGACTCCTACTAGCCTCACCACATCATCATGTCATAATTACAATATAGATTTTCACTTTATGTTGTAGAGCAACATTTGTACTACACCAGCACCTTTCATTGTAATACTCCTACCAGCACACTTTGCACACAAGTACAAACGTCCACTTCGTAGATTGGTCCAGGGTCCATCAGGGCTTGTCACTTATTATCTTAGCACTCCAATTTGTTCCAGTTTGATGCTCTGCCTTGCCTTGCCATTTTGTGTATCGCTGTCTCATTCTGAAGTTAAAGGCATACCGTATTTTTGTCTTATCATGCTGATTAGTACAGTCACAAAGTCAGGTAGCTTGCCATGGTGGTCAGTTGTGATGAGTTAAGCAGTGGGTATGTTGGCGTATGGCACCATGCTACAGTAAGGTCACATCTATACCATGTGCCAGCAGCTAATGCAGCAAACACGCTGAATGTGTTTCAACCAAATAGCCATGCATGTAAACCTCAGTCAAGTTAAAGTGGACTTTCATCAGTTGGGGGGTTAGGCCATAGTCAGTCAAAAAGAATATCCAATCTCTGGGCACAGTCACCTGCTTTGGATGGTCAGGAGTTCTATATCACTACAGTGTCGGTATTCATCAATATGCTTCATCTCATTTCCTTGTGATAAGGCCAGAATAACATCCCGGGAAACAGGAAGCAACCTAGCTGGCTTCCCCAGGTACAGGCACTACAGAGTGTACACATCATATTGAGAGCACCATATCATAACGGAGCTGACTTCATCAACAGCAAAGGGTTCCAGTTCATCAATGTATGAGTCAATCTGTGATCATCAGTACCACTTCTTCGAAGTTTGTATCAGGTACCTAAAGCTGCCATGATGCCCATAACCTTCAGAACTCTTATGTTTAGAACATAGCACATAGAACGCTACCTACATTCCTTGCAATTCGACCTACCCCAGCTCAGGACAACACTCTCTCAGACCTGCAAAGGCTGACCTCTCCGCCCCCACCCCAGTCTAACCTATCACCCTCACCTTGACCTCTTTCCACCTATCGCATTTCTGACGCCCCTCCCCCAAGTCCCTCCTCCCTACCTTTTATCTTAGCCTGCTGGACACACTTTCCTCATTCCTGAAGAAGGGCTTATGCCCGAAACGTCGATTCTCCTGTTCCCTGGATGCTGCCTGACCTGCTGCGCTTTTCCAGCAACACATTTTCAGCATAGAACATTATAGCACAGTACAGCATGTACAGGCCTTTTATCCCTTGATGTTGTGCTGACCTTTTATCCTACTCCACATTTCAAGTGCTGGATGCCTTCATCTGGTCACTGGGAATCAACACCTCCCTCTGCAGCCAAGTATGATGAATCCATTACACAGAGTCTAGATTAGAGTGGTGCTGGAAAAGCACAGCAGGCCAGGCAGCATCTGAGGAGCAGGAAAATCGACGTTTCGGGCAAAACACTTTCATCAGGAATAGGGCTTTTGCCCGAAACATCGATTTTCCTGCTCCTCGGATGCTGCCTGACCTGCTGTGCTTTTCCAGCACTACTCTAATCTAGACTCTGGTTTCCAGCATCTGCAGTCCTTGTTTTTACCGAATCCATTACACAGTCACCTGACTGAGGCTGAGCATAGATACAATGCAGCTCATGCTTCGATCAGGATGTTTGCTATTTGGATCAGTCTAGAAGAAGCTTTGCAGGTACAGTCCAGATGGAGTATCCCATATACTTCTAATATGTTGTGCTCTGCACAATCAGAGCAGGCAAAGCGAGGTGTGACAGATGTTAAAGAGCTGAGAGAGCAGCAGTAGTCGTCTGAGGAGGAACAGGAGGAGATTTATCAGGAGGACCATTATGATAGTGTGATACATTGTCAGTCACAACAAGCCAGACAGGACTTATTGACAACTAGATACAATAGATGTGAGTGAGGTGAACTGATCATTCACTGACTGTAAATTTATTTTTGTTTAAAAGGCAAGCAGCCCCACAAGCAATGCAGAATTTTTTGGTTTGTTTTTTTTTCTCTTTACTTTTACTGTTGTTGAATAAAAGTGAACATTTGTCACTTTTTGAAGATTTGCAACATGATATGTTCCCGCAGAGGATAATGAGAAGATGTTTTCCATCGCTGGGTATTAGGGAATGAGTAACATTCCCTTAGGAGGTTCCAAGATGGTATGGTATTCAGGGCAGCCAGGCTGTGTAGCTTGATTCTGTAGCTATAAGTACAATGACTGGGAAGGTAACATGTTCATGCATAGCAAGTAATTTTTCCATTGCTGAGAGCATGAAAGCATGTATGGGGTGCCATAGAGGCACACGAGATAGACATAATTTGTGGGCGGCACGGTGGCACAGTGGTTAGCACTGCTGCCTCACAGTGCCAGAGACCCGGGTTCAATTTCCACCTCAGGCGACTGACTGTGTGGAGTTTGCACGTTCTCCCCATGTCTGCGTGGGTTTTCTCCGGGTGATCCGGTTTCCTCCCACAGTCCAAAGATGTTCAGGTCAGGTAATTGGCCATGCTAAATTGCCCATAGTGTTAGGTAAGGGGTAAATGTAGGGGTATGGGTGGGTTGCGCTTTGGCGGGTCAGTGTGGACTTGTTGGGCCGAAGGGCCTGTTTCCACACTGTAATCTAATCTAATCTAATAATGAGGTGAGCTGTACAGAATTACTAGAATTTAGGGGAATAACCTTCCATAAAACTCTCTGAAATTGATACTTAGCTGATTTTAAGTAAGATTTAACCTGTGTTGGACTTTGGCTCAATCTACCAGCTTACTTTCATCTATGCGTGAGCAGAGTCCTGCGTGTTCTTTCAATGAAGCAATAGGAGAAGATATTCGGTCTCAAACTCTTAGTTTATTTTAGCAGTAAGTGGATAAAGTATACAGAGCTCTGGGTCTAAGTCTTCCCGTCCCTGACAAACAGCAAAGTGTGTCAGTTCACGAAGTCCGGCGCATTCCTGTCCCTGACCCAGTCTTTTATGTAGTACAGAACGTCATGCAATCACTGAGGTGGGATTGTCTTCTGATTGGCTGTTGATCTGACTCCATTCTCCGCCTTCTTGCATTCCCGGATGTCTAACCCCATGTGGCCTCTTTCTGCCCGCGAAACAGTCTCCACGTGACCTCCTCTTGCACGCGAAACAGTCTAGCACATTCTAATCTGCTTTAACGGTTTTTTCTATTATAAGTCCCCCTTTTGGCCTCATGAAAATTAGACCAACAAACCAGTTTTATATCACATTCGCTCTCCGATGCATAGTCTTCCCTTCCTGCCAGAGCCATGGTTTCCGTCTCCATCTGTGACATTTGGTAGGGCGGGGGAGCCTTCCCTTCAATTGCTGTAATGATTACCCTGTTCAACAGAGATCTAATACAAGGGATACAACAACATCCACACAACACTAACGCAGTCATCATACCAACGAGGGACATAAACACAGACACAATCAATCCTTTCCATTTCCCAAACCATGAGTTGAAAATGCCTCCGAGAGGTTGTCAATACCTGAATGTTCATGCATTTCTTCAGACAAGGTTCTTAGTCCTTCCAGGGCTCTGGTAACTGAGTCATCAGGTGCCGTATTATTGGGGATGAACGTACAACATTGATCTCCAAACATAGAGCACACTCCCCTCTTTTTCCAGAACCTTCTTCCTGCGTACATTAAACGTTTAAAACCCTTCTACTCTTTTTCTGTTCTTATTTGTTCTAGAGTTCTCGTTGGCGGTTCCGCGGCTGCACACTGGCTCCAATGGTACCAGCTTTCTCCTTTTCCCTGTAGTCTGACCGCATGAGATGTCCTCTCTACCACCTTGTAAGGTCCTGTTCACCTCGGCTCCGACCACTTCCGTTTGATCACCTTCAGCAGGACCCAGTCTGTGGTAGATGGCGCCTGGCTCTGCAGATTCCCCTTTTCCGATCCAACCTGTTTGGAGAAAGCTGACACCAAAGCTGTTAGTTGGTCATAGTAAGGTTTGTACCTTAGAGAGGCTCCTCCTCCCTCTAACATCTGTATTCCAGCTCCTAGTCCCGGGAACTGTTGCCCTGTTGTTGGCTCGTATGGGGTGAACCCTGTAATAGAGTTTACTGAGCTCCTAATGGACATTAAAGCTAAGGGTAGGGCATCCACCCAGCTTAACTTTGTCTGTGCACACACTTTTCCTATTTTTCCTTTTATGGACTGATTCATTCTTTCCACTTTTCCCTGTGCCTGAGGATGGTTCCCTGTGACTGAGGATGGTACACTGTTCCAAACGAATGTTTCAGTCCTAAAGCTGCTTCAACTTCTTGCAGGTCTTTGTTCTTGAAATGTGTGCCATCATCTGACCTGATTCTCTTTGGAAACCCATGCATTGGAATGTATTGGTTTATCAAGAATTTGATCACTGTGTTTGCATCTTCCTTTTTCGCAGGTATCGCTTCTGGCCAGCCAGTGTATGTATCCACTGCTACCAAAAGGTACCGGTATCGGTTTACTCTCTCTATCATGTCAGTGTAGTCAATCACTATTTCCTGACCTGGCATTCTTGGGAGAGGGAATTTTCCCTCGTGTGGTTTCACTGTTGCTCTCACATTGTATTCTGCACACGTTCTACATTCTCTGATGTAATTTTCAATCATTGCCGGCAAGAACAGATGCCACCAATGTGTCAGATACCTCTGCATCTGTGTTTTTCCACAATGTGTCAACCCATGAGCTTCCTGGAGCATGGAAGCTATCAAACCTGGGGGTAACACTGGTCTACCGTCCGGTGACCTCCAAATCCCTTCTGACTCTGTGGCCCCTCTCTCTCTCCATACTGTCAGTTCATGAGGAGAGGCATTCTGCTGCTCTTTTATTAACACATTCGCATCGCAGGCAGGCAGCAGGTCATACACTGTTCTCTCTGTTTGCATCATTATGTACTGGGGTGCATATCCTGCTGCTTTTTTTGCTGCTAAGTCTGCTTCCTGATTGTCCTTAACTACTGTTGTATCAGTTTTGTCATGTCCTCTACGCTTGACCACTGCCACTTCTGCAGGTTTCATTAGGGCCACCGCTAATCTTTTCACATCTTTTTCATGTTTAATTGGGGTTTTTGCTGCTGTTAAGAATCCTGCTCTGATCCATTGACCGAGTTCTACCTGTATAGCCCCTACCACATATGCAGACTCGGTGTAGATGTTTACTCTTTTTCCCTCTGACCATTCTAACGCAGATATCATTGCCTGTAGTTCAGCCAACTGGGCTGATTCTTTGCCTGTCACTTTTCCTGTCAACACTTCCTCAAATCCCTCACTTGTCTGTTGCACCACTGCATAGGCTGCTTTAAGTCCTTCAGTTGGATGTCTGTAACAGCAACCATCTATGAACAGCACTTCTTCTGGGTCTACTAGTGGTTTTGCCCGTAAGTCTGCCCTAACTTTGACATCTCTCTGTATCCTTTCCTCACACGTATGGTTCTCCTTCTCCCATGTTGTCAGCCATGTTGATTCCTTTGTGTGTGAAAGTTATATGTGGTGCATTCCGAATTTTCTCTAACCTGGTTTGCTGCAGTGACGTCATTGTGAAGGCTGTTGAGTTCACATAGGCCACTATACTGTGTGTCGTCAGTACCGTTAGTGAATGGCCCATGACTATATGTGCTACCTTTTGGAGAATTTTTGCTACCCCTGCTGCATGTCTTGTACATGGCGAGTGTCTGTCCTCTATTGGGTCAAGGGTAACACTTACATACAGCAGCACCTGCCTGCCTCCTGCTTTTTTCTGAAAAAGAACACCATTTATTGTGTGTGATTTTTCAGAAACATTGAGGAAAATGGCTCTTTGTAATCCAGGACTGCTAAATCAGCAGCCTGTGTTAGGGCCTGTTTGAGAGATATGAAACTTTTGTCTGCCTCCGAAAAAGAACACCATTTATTGTGTGTGATTTTTCAGAAACATTGAGGAAAAATGGCTCTTTGTAATCCAGGACTGCTAAATCAGCAGCCCGTGTTAGGGCCTGTTTGAGAGATATGAAACTTTTGTCTGCCTCCGTGGTCCACTGCCTTTGTTTCTGCTGTGCGTCATTATCACCCTGCTGGCTTCCTCCGCTTCCTTAATCCTCTGATCAACATCTAGTGTTAATTTTTCTACTTTTCTGATGCTTTCTTCTACAGCTTCCGCCAGTCTCTGTTTTACTACGTTGTACTCTCTTGTTCCTACTTCTTGCATATCTAACACCCCTTCTTGAACATACATAAGTGGCATTTGTATTACAGGATATGAAAGCGGTGATTGTATCACAGGCAATTTAGGATATAATGGCGTGGATGGTCCTGACTTTTCTGTCTCCTTTGTCAATTCTGTTGTAGAGGTACCACCTACTCTCTTTTGTAATGTTTCTACCGCTACACAGGCTAATGTCATGTTGTGCAGATGAATCCCCCGCTCTTCTTTCTCTTCGCCTTCTTTCATCCACTTTCTTCTAACCAATATTGACCCTTTCTTTCCCTTCATGTGCTCTTTTACTTCTAGTTTAGCTTGCCTTCTGCTTTTCCTAAAAAAAAGACGACAATTTCTTCCTCTCCTCATCTTTAGGGACTTTGCCCTGTTTTTGTAATTCTTCCCAAACCTTGTCATATTTCTCCATCATTGTTTTTTGTTTGTTCTTTGCGAGCCCACGAACTAACTGACTTCTGGCTTTACCCTACTGATGTTTTACGGGCAACATTAAGTCAGAAGAACATCCTCCGTTTTCTTCACACTCTTTATCAAATTCCCCTTCCATTGTATGTGTTTTTTTTTGTTTTTAATCCTCCCGTCCAGTAGTCAGTTGGTTTGGATGTAATCTTTCAGTGAGAATTATCAGCAGTTTCGTTGTCACCGTTAGGTTTCCACTGCCGACTCTCTCTCGCTTAGACACCACCGTCTTTGTCTTCGAGACACTACTGGCTTTTCTGCCACCCTCTGTACGTTCCCCAATATAATTTTAAACCTTACAACACATCAATCATAAACCAAAATTTGTGAGCGTTGCTTTTATGAGATCCTGCTCAATGGACTTTAAACCTCCTCACACTTACGTACCTTGTTGCTTTTATGGGGACTCTAACCCCACGGGATTTTAAACCCATACGTATTATATCAATACTTTATCCACTTACTATTACTAGGACACTTGCAGTATAATGACAACAATCAATTTAGTATCTCCAATTGCAGAACTTCGATATAAACAGATGTCTGCTCACCTTTTTATGCGGCGCCGCATGTTGTTGTCATCAGACGTCAGTTGTCCGTTGTTTCTATTTTTCTCTCTTTTCCATCACTTCTCCGTCTTCATCACGTCGGGGTCACCAAATTGTTGGACTTTGGCTCAATCAACCAGTTTACTTTCCTCTATGTGTGAGCCCAGTCCTGCATGTTCTTTCAATGAAGCAATAGGAGAAGATATTCGGTCTCAAACTCTTAGTTTATTTTAGCAGTAAGTGGATAAAGTATACAGAGCTCTGGGTCTAGGTCTTCCCGTCCCTGACAAACAGCAAAGTGTGTCAGTTCACGAAGTCCGACGCATTCCTGTCCCTGACCCAGTCTTTTATGTAGTACAGAACGTCATGCAATCACTGAGGTGGGATTGTCTTCTGATTGGCTGTTGATCTGACTCCATTCTCCGCCTTCTCGCATTCCCGGATGTCTAACCCCATGTGGCCTCCTTCTGCCCGAGAAACAGTCTCCACGTGACCTCCTCTTGCGCGCGAAACAGTCTAGCACATTCTAATCTGCGTTTTTTCTATTACACCCAGTACCATCATCCCTCATCAAGGTGTATTTTGAACATTTGAGATATGATCTAAGATCTATAAAGTCCAAAGTATGTCCAAAGGGAAAGAGAGAATTAATTTTGATTCTTGCACATTGCCAGATTTCTGAAACAGCAACAGACGTCGTCCCATCTATTCACACTTCTCCCTCAATTGTTTGCATTTTTCTTTTTCCATAATTTTCTCTTCCTTTTTAAAGGATATTACAGATCTCGCTGTGTTTCTTGGCAGTGTTCCATGCCTTACAACATAAGCAAGTTTACTAACCTCTGTTTATTTATCTTTTGATAACTATCTGAAATAATGGATTGTCATGCTGACTCACCCAAAGTTTCTGTTTGCTTCTCAGCTTACAATCTCCTTGTCAAACTATCACTTCACTCCTCACACTCATAAGCATGTGCACTCATCCTTTCAAGTACAATTGTCAATCCACCACTGCCTCTTATCTTGATCGTTATGAAAGTTGAGTTGTTGACATTAAGCCTCATCAAATACACTGCATTCCTTGGGCAAACTATCCAATGGGTAAACACAGACCATCAAAATCACTCTTGTGATCTATTTCTTTGCCTAACAGAAGAAAAGAGCACAGCCTGGTGAGGCAGAGAACTGAAAGGGTGTCTCTGTTAATCTCTCACTGATGTAGTGCAGAAAGCATCAAAGATCATGGGCATCTTGGTGTCCATGAGGGATCCCATTTAACTACTGATTAAAAATAAATATCACTGACAATGCTGAAGTCCATGTTGATTTGATTGCAGTGATGCCTGCACTATCTACATTATGTTAAATATGCAACATCATTATATCGCCAGTGCTAATTCATGTCTTTTATCTCTGCCTGAGGCTTGAAGTATACAACGTAGTTAGTGAACCTCATGGATGAATCCTCAGATGAACTAATTCATTCTGATGTTGTACCACAACACAAGTCACACTTGCTATGCGCCAGAACAGATATTTGCACTGTCCTGGGTCCAGTGTAGACAGATAGTTGGGTTTTCACATAGTGAATCATAGTTCACAAATAAAGAAGAGCAGACATTTGTAGTAAGAACAGGTGTAGAAAGGTTACAGGCCTCTCCAAGCTGAACACAAATGCTCCAGTCCAGAGGTAATCAATGTAAAAGAAAATCATTGAACAGCATTAGAAAATCACCAATGTGCTGACCAAATTTACCTACACTCGGTCCCAAGAGAATAGTGGTTGATGTCACATGGCATAGCAAAGATGTCTTTTTCCAGGAATTGAGTTGCCAACTTTGTGGAATGTCAATTGAGGCAATGAAATGAGTTCATGGAGATTTTGGACATTTGTTGCTTTAAACAGCATGACAGATACATGGTGATTGCCTTGCAGTGCACAACTAGTCAGATCCAAACTGTCCTATAGCACAGTATTAGGATTACTGTTGTGCCATAGCAGAGCTGATGGCAAAAGGAGACATGGAAGTAGACTTATCACTTCTCACTTGTTATCTTCCTTTCAAAGTCAATAGCCCACATACTGCTTCCTCCCCAAAATTTGCCTTTATGGCTCCATAATTCCAGAGGTTGTTGTCTAAGGGCATCTGATCAGTTGAGCAGAGATGTGAATAGCCTGCATCTATCTCTGTTGAAGCCAGAATAATTGCATCATGCAAAAACACCAGGAAAAGGAACAGTTAAACTTTATAGTTCCACAGGGGCATTTTTTATTTTAAAAAACTGCAGATGCAGGAAATCACAAACAAAAACAGAAATTGCTGGAAAAGGCTCAGCAGGTCTGGCAGCATCTTAGGAGAGAAATCAGAGTTAACATTTTGGCTCCAGAGGCCCTTCTTCAGAACTAATGGTAGCTAGGAAAAAGTTGTTATATGTACAGAAAATAGGCTAAGGGGAGTAAACGATGGGTGGAGATACAGCCCAAAGAGAGAGAAACACAGGTGGACAGTCAAAGGAGTAAATAAATGTTAGCCTAAGGGAATAAATAGCTGCTGATGGGGATTATGAGGAGCTGACAATGTGTTGTATGTGATGACAAGGCCTGGTGTGAAGGGGTGACAGAAGCACATGGAGAAAGGTACTCACACCCTAAAATTGTTGAACTCGATATTAAGTCCAGAAGGCTGCACAGATCCCAAGCACAAAATGAGGTGCTGCTCTTCAGCTTGCACTGAGCTTTACCGGAGCACTGCAACAGACCTGAGGCAGAGATGTTGGCCAGGGAACATGGTCGTGTGCTGAACCCGAAGGTAACTGGAAGCTCAGGATCTTTATTCCAGACAGAATGTAGGTATTCTGCAAAGTGGTCATCCAGTCTGCATTTCATTTCCCCAAAGTAGAGGAGTGGTGTTTCTTATTCACTCATGTCACTGGTTGGCCAGTATTATTGCCATCCCTAGTTGCCCTCAAGAAGGTAGTGATGAGCTGTCTTCTTGAACCACTCAGTCCATGTACCTGTAGGTAGAACCACAGTGCCTTAGAGAGAGACTTCTTTCCAAGAGTCTTCACAGTGCCACCCACCTCTGCTCCATTCTTTTCATATCTTTATTTTTCCAGTATTTATTCAGTTTTCTTTTGAACCATACTGTGAATCAGTATTGTGGGAGATTAGAAATGTTGTTTTTGCAGGTGGGGCGAAGGGGAGGGGAACATTATACAAACGGTCACGGAATTCTTGTAGCATGTAGCATACTTAAGGCTAAGACTTTAATGAATATAGAGGGTCTTTTAAAGAAAATAGTTTTAAGCTAGGAAATAACTTTCATTTCACAATAAAGCTTACAGTGTGATAAGAGAAACTGGAATAAAGAACAAGCTGTAACAAACAAGGAACAAAGAATGCAGACAAGGACAGCAGGATGGCCAGATAAGAAAATAACAACAAGTGAGGTAATTGGCTTATGATAGGATGGGAAAAGGGAGGCATGATTCCGCAACTTGTAAACTGAATAAGAATGCTTTAATGTGTTAGTTTCGCGCGCATTTCTGTTTGATTACAGAAGCATCCAGTTCTTGTGAGACTGTAATAAATTGTTCTTGTTTCCAAGGCTTTGTCTCCGGCTGCTTGATTTGAGAGTTCTGTTTCTCACCATTGGGGGCCGTCTGGGATCCAAATCTCCGGCCACTCGACACTCTTGGGACGACAGGGGAGATGCACCTCACCGATTTCGGTGATCTCCAACTCCCTTGCTTGTCGTTCGTGGTTTGGGCGAGTATGATCCGGACTGGGAGACCCTGGAAATAAGGCGGGCAGAGGCGGCAGCTTCGGTCAGGCAACTCTTGTGCACAAGACCCAGGTAGGGAAAGGTCTTAAATGATATATCTGGGCGACCGGGGGGCAGCGGTATTTGCTGCAGGAATTGCCGCGGGACGGGGCGCACCGAAATGACCAGGTAACCCTGTGCACAGACCAAGGTAAGAAAAGAGACCGTTAAGTATTGCGTTGGCGGTCGGGCGTACGAAAGTACGGGAAATTGGCGATATATAAAAATTAAGCAAATGTCCATGGAAAACAGCCCGTGTCAGAAGGGCTAGTAGCTGAAGGGCTACTGAGGGTGCACTTCGCAACTAACTTATGGCCAGATGTCCAGAAAAATATTCAAAAACTAGAGGAGTCGTTGAGGGAAGATCAAAGTGTCTGTGAGACATGGTGTCTGTGTGTGTGTGTGAGAGAGAGAGAGAGAGAGAGAGAAAGACCTGCACAGCTAGTAGAAAGTTTAACCCTTTGTGATTCGGTTTGAATGCACATTTGTTTGTTGGTGATTGAATGTTTGTGCTTTGTTTCCTGGAGCTTGAGATCCGGGATTGTTTTGAATCTGATTTCTACTGTGGAAATTTTAACATGATTTCTTTTAAGGTTAAGGATTTTACAGATTATGAAATAGAATGTTAACTCCTGTTCTTTTTACAGGTCATGACTGCCTTACTATCAGTTTCTAACTAATCTCTTTTATCCTTGCATAAAAGTGATTTATGGAGAACAGTTGAAGTCTTTAAAAAAGCATATAATTCGTCAGATTAATCGGACGAGTAAGGTGTCTGGTCAGGACCCTGAAGGGGGTGTGGAAGAAGGTGACACCGGACCTCGTTAAGATTAATTAAATTAGCAACAATGGGAGGCACGGGGAGTTGCCTGTGTAACGATCGATCTGTAAATAACGTTAAAGGGGAATATATTCCGCCCGACAGTCCTTTGGGGAAAATGTTGGGTAATTGGGAACACAGCTCCCAGACGCGGGAGAAAGATAAGGCTAAATTGATAAACTATTGTTGTTTCGTTTGGACGAGAGAAAGTATTAAGGCGCCTGGTATCTTTTTGGCCCAAATATGGGTCCAATGAGGATTGCTTGTGTCAAGATCTTAATATATATGTCAATTGAAAAGAAACATACAGTCAAGAAGAGTCAGAATATGTGGCTGGTTGGATAGGGAGTGCGGGAGTAAAATTATGTCCCATGAATACGGAGGAATCAGGGAAAGAAAAAAAAATGAAAAAGGGAAGCCACAATGGGATCCCTTAACGTGTTTGCCGCCCCCATATACTACTCCCCAGAACGAGCCTACAGCTCCCGAAGTAGAACCGAGTCCAGACACAGAAAGGGGAACGGACTCTGAACAAACAGATGCAGAGGGGGGGGCCCAGAGTCACTCGAGCCACCACACATATAGGAGGGGCAGAGATAATGGAAAATATAAAATTATGTCCCTTAAGAGAGGTTCCGATTGGGGAAAGTACAATCGGATATGTAAAAGCTCCCTTAACTAGCAGTGAAGTTAGGGTCTTTAAAAAGGAAATGAAAAGTTTAATAGAGGATCCGGTTGGACTAGCCAAATAATTAGAGCAATTCCTAGGGCCTAATTTATATACCTGGGGAGAACTGATGGCAATTTTAGGAACGTTATTTTCAGGGGAAGAACGAGGTATGATTAGAAGAGCAGCTTTAAAGGAAGGGGAAAAGAAGCACTCAGTTGGGAAAGAAGGGGCCCCAGCAGAACAGAAATTCCCAAATGTTAACCCTCATTGGGAGAATAATGACAGAAGAGATAGAGAGTCAATGCGGGATTTACGAGAAGTGGTAATATTAGGAATTAAAGAGGCGGCACATAGGTCACAAAACTTTGTTAAGGCCTTTGAAGTATGACAAGAGATGGATGAAACCCCTTCTGCATTTCTTAAAAGGCTCAAGGAGGCCGCAAGCAAGTATTCGGGAATGGATCCCGATAATCCGATAGCACAGGGACTCTTAAAGGTCCAGTTTGTAACTAAATCATGGCCGGACATATAGAAGTTACAGAAATTAGATGGATAGAGTGAAAGACAGATGGAAGAACTGTTACGTGAAGCACAGAAAGTGTATGTGAAAAGGGAAGACGAGAAGCAGAAACAGAAAGCCAAAATGATGGTGGAGGCAGTAGAAGAAATAACAAAAAGGAGACTGGGATCAGAGAATAACAGGAAGGGTAGGGGAGGACACAAAAGACAAAGGTCGGACATCCAGGAAAGGAGGCAACAGGCAGGGTGTTACCATTGCGGGAAAGTGGGGCATTTTAAACGGGAATGCCTGGTGACATTGGAAGTAATCTATTAGATAGGGATTTGATTATATTGCAGGGCTTAAAAATTGGGGTGGAGGATAGTGCAGTAACTGTAACGATGGCTAAGACAACCCAAGGAAGATGGATCCTCCCAGATGGAAGGGAGTTATTAAGTAAACCAGTCATGAGAAACATCCTAACCACCTTGCACCAAGGCAGTCATTGGGGCTCCCAAGCTATGTGTGACATAGTGTTAAGGAAGTACGGATGTAAAGGGATATACACATTAGTCAAGCAGGTATGTGCAGGATGCCCGACTTGCCAAAAGATTAATAAGAAAGTAACGAGAGGGAGGCCAAGAGATGGAAGAAACCCTGGGGTAAGACCTTTTCAAAGAATACAGGTAGATTACACAGAATTACCTCAGTAGGGAAACAAAAGTACTTATTAGTCCTAATGGATCACCTAACTGGGTGGGTGGAGGTATTTCCAATGTCCTCAGCTACCTCGAAGGGAGTAGTGAGAATTTTTTTAGAATATATAATCCTTCGATATGGAGTGGTGGAAAGTATAGATTCAGACCAAGGTAGCCATTTTACTTCTAAGATCCTACAAGAAGTAATGGCGGGATTAGAGATCTCTTTGGAATTCCACATTCCTTGGCACCTGCCTTCCTCTGGACGGGTGGAACAAATGAATCAAACCTTAAAGAAGCCATTGTCTAAGCTAGTCCTAGTGATTCGATTACCATGGACAAAATGTTTACCTATCCCGTTGCTACGTATTAGGACTGCGTCTCGACGTGATATAGGCCTCTCTCCTTATGAGATGATGTTTGGATTACCTTTCTTGGGTGAAAGAGGGGAATTACCAACTGTAGAGTTAAATGATAAGTTTTTAAAGAACTATATTGTGGCATTCGGCTCTTCTTTGTCTGTCGTTAGGAAGAAGGGTCTGTTGACCCAGACCCCTCCACTTGAATTTGTCGTACATCAAATACAACCGGGTGATTGGGTCCTGATAAAGACCTGGAAAGATACCAAACTGCACCCAAGCTGGGAGGGACCGTTCCTAACCCTCCTGACTACTGAAACAGCTGTCCGAACTGCTGAAAAAGGGTGGAGTCATCACACTCGTGTTACACTCGTTTCCAAGAGTCTTCACAGTGCCATCCACCTCTGCTCCATTCTTTTCATATCTTTATTTTTCCAGTATTTATTCAGTTGTCTTTTGAACCATACTGTGAATCAGTATTGTGGGAGATTAGAAATGTTGTTTTTGCAGGTGGGGCGAAGGGGAGGGGAACATTATACAAACGGTCGCGGAATTCTTGTAGCATGTAGCATACTTAAGGCTAAGACTTTAATGAATATAGAGGGTCTTTTAAAGAAAATAGTTTTAAGCTAGGAAATAACTTACATTTCACAATAAAGCTTACAGTGTGATAAGAGAAACTGGAATAAAGAACCAGCTGTAACAAACAAGGAACAAAGAATGCAGACAAGGACAGCAGGATGGCCAGATAAGAAAATAACTAACAAGTGAGGTAATTGGCTTATGATAGGATGGGAAAAGGGAGGCGTGATTCCGCAACTTGTAAACTGAATAAGAATGCTTTAATGTGTTAGTTTCGCGCGCATTTCTGTTTGATTACAGAAGCCTCCAGTCCTTGCAAGACTGTAATAAATTGTTCTTGTTTCCAAGGCTTTGTCTCTGGCTGATTGATTTGTGAGTTCTGTTTCTCACAGTATCCACCTCAGTATCAGGGATGGAGTGCATTTCCAATCCTACCATTCTCATGTAAATGTTTTTCGTCAAAAAAACTTTCAAGGAAAATATCTTTCACCAGATAATTTAAGTAAAGTTAAATCTGGGACATATAGTTATCAATTCCTGAGCCATTGGAAATAACCCACATTTTCTTTAATCTCTTCTCATAACTGTGTCCTCTCATATTTGTTAGTGTACATATTGATTTCCAACACTGACAGTATTTTCACAGCATCCATTCAATGATTTATGTAATTTCAGCATTATTTATTTGTATTTGAGATTCTGTATCTATTTATAAAATCTAGAGTCTCATGCACTGTTATGTTTTAACACCATACTCCCTATTTTAAAGGTTTTGATTTCCAGATTTTCACAACTACTCCTGTTAAAGGTGAATATGCATTTACATACCTATGGTTCAACTGTCACCTGTTTATGAACATGGAATACATGAAATTGCTTACAACCTTCTGCACAACTAATTCTTCCTTAATTCTGTCTCATTTGCAAATTTTATTATTATGCCCATACATCCACTTCTAGATCTTTCAATAATATAAATTTTTCATTTCATATTATCACACGAAGAACTATATTTTTACAAAGATCCTTTTCTAAAATTTGTACACTTTTGAAGAAGGAAACAAAATAGTATTTTGCACTCATGGAAAATTAAAGTTTTCTGATTGCCCTTTTGGAAATATAGTTGAAACTTTATTGCTGGAACAGCACAGCAGGTCAGGCAGCATCCAGGGAACAGGAGATTCGACGTTTTGGGCACAGGCCCTTCTTCAGGAATGAGCAGAGAGTGTTCAGCAGGAGAAGATAAAAGGTAGGGAGGAGGGACTTGGAGGAGGGGAGTTGGAAATGTGATAGGTTCTTCCAACTCCCCTCCTCCAAGTCCCTCCTCCCTACCTTTCATCTTCTCCTGCTGAACACTCTCTGCTCATTCCTGAAGAAGGGCCTGTGCCCGAAACGTCGAATCTCCTGTTCCCTGGATGCTGCCTGACCTGCTGTGCTGTTCCAGCAATAAAGTTTCAACTTTGATCTCCAGCATCTGCAGACCTCACTTTCTCCTTTTGGAAATATACATGGGCTAGTGCTCAGGGCACCTGTCTCATCCATGGCTGGCTTCATGTTTAGTTCCAGGAATAATTAGGTGAAGTCACCAATCCCAGTCAATTGGATTTGAATAGGCTGAATAATGCAGCTGGAGTGAAAGCTGATAACTATTATTGTTACAGGAAATCACTACAGTATAAAAATGGAGCTACTCAAAAGGTCAGATTCCTGTAGTTTTTGTTGTTTATAGCAATATGTGAGGCAACGTAAATTCTTTAATCCTATTGTATCTGTCACAAAAAATAAAACTGGTAGGGCTTTGCAAAGTTTTATAATTGTCCTCTTCATTTCCATTTACAGAATGCATCAATTGCACCAATTAGTGGGCATCAATGTCATGTTCACAAACAAGCAAGCAAAATAATCCTGGCAGTTCATCTTTATCACTGTTCATGTCTTTTCACTTTGGAAGCATTGGCTATCATTAATGAAAATAACAGGTCTGTGGAAATGAAATCCTAAGATTATAGTGAGGTTCAATGTTTTGGATAGAAATTGCCTCGTGTAGTGTCACTTATTAGGGTACACTAAGGATGCATTGCTTCAAATATTGGTTGCACTTGCACTGCTGGCAGCTTTCTCTGTTTTGCAATTGCAGAAAAATGGCATAGGCATGCACCCCCCTCTGAGTGCACTGGAACCTGTTTAATGGTTTCTAAAGTTAAAAGCAAGTTACAGCAGATGTCACATGACTATGGCAAGTATAAATGCATTTCCCTGTTTATAAAAAAACAAAAGTATTGTATATAATTTTATGAATAATAACAAAAATAATCATTCATAAACAGAAACTATTTGCTAATCCTAAATCTGTCCCACTTTCACCAATCTCTGTGCATGCATTGCATAACTTACATAAGTTTTCTAGCAGTACAAAAGCACATGGCGTTTGGCTGTTCATCTGATATATGCATTACTGGGTTGATTTTCCACCTCTGGGGTTATCATGTCTGTGAAGAGTGCAATTACCATGGTAATTGTTGTTGCTCATCCACTGCCATTTTGGTGAATTGGATTTCCAATATAATGGAGTAGGACATTAGGGAATGACTTGTGTTTGTAACTAATCTGTTAGAAACGAAAATCGCTTCTCAATAATCGCTCTAGACAAATTCAGGAAAACAAAGTTTTATTAACAAGTCAAGTCTGCAGAGTAGTAGGACATTAGGGAATGACTTGTGTTTGTAACTAATCCAAACCTATTTACCACACACATTTTTGTAGACACTCATATTAGACAGATTTTCATTTCCACCTGCTGATCACTTCTATTTTTGAAGGACAGGATAGGGGAAATACTTTCTTTCACCAGGGATTGAATTAAATAACAGCACTGCAGGCTCGCACTGTTAGGGAGTTTTACAATCATTAGAATTCAGGGGTGCACTTCATTCATTCAGCTAAGGACAAACATGCATTTGTCACTTTCTTTTTATCTGCATTTAGTCTATGCACACACAATAATGCCTGAACCCCCGTGTATATCAGAAACTTGCTATTTTCTTCTGCAACACGGTTATATAACAGGAACAAACATGTCAAATGAACAATCTTTAGTATCTTGCTGTGGGTACAAATGATAGCTAGCTTCTCCTTCTGCAATTTTTTTGACGGCAAGCCAAATGTAACGCCCCTGTGAATATCTATTCCACTCATTTTTTTGAGACTTACTTAAGGATGACTAACACAAATGTAAAGCAACAAACTGGGAAACCACTGCAAGGTCACTATTGCTGATAGATTTGACTCTGTATTCTCACTCACTTACTGTTTAAAATTTGTAAATTTCATTGTCCTCTTAGCAGCAATATGTAAAACTCAACAACATTGACAACAAACTGGGTGCAGCAGGAAAAATAATGATAATAAATTTTATCATACCTATTCCATTCAGCTGTCATGTTGTTTATGGTACTGGGCAATGTCCTTTGCACTAGTCTTTTAAATGACACTGAGTAAATTAATTTTTAACCAAATTAACTTTGCTCATGGCATTTAAAACACTATTAGGTCAGCTTTCATTATACGCTGTTAAGCAATATTGCTCACACTTCCCACTGGAGTTAAGCAGCAATCATTCCATTAACTTTTATTGATTGCAGACAAGTTTTAGGAATCTATCAAGTAATTTTCTTTAAGTGATCCTACCATCAACTTTGTTGCACCATAAGAGGCATATTGCATAAGAGTATGAGGATAGGCAAGTGCACCTGTATGACAGACTCTAAGGGGATCCCATCAGTGATTCATTCATTGGTGTTTTTATAATTGATATGTTGGACTATTATACAGTCTGTCTTCATCCAAGATGTTAACATAAAGCTAACATAATTAAAGTTCTAGATCTGGTCCCTGTGACATTCCATTAGTTAATTTGTGAATTCACTAATTTGTGAACCTGAAAATGAACCTGTAAATCCTGACTTTCTGTTTCCTGTTACCCACCCAAATTTCTCTCCATACTAACACAAAACCCCAGCACCACAAATTCTTGTCTTGTACAATAGCCTTTTACGCCGTACCTTGTTTAATGTGTGTTGAAAATCAAATACACATTATTTACTAGTTCCATTTTATCCATCCTGCTTGTTAAATCCTTAATAAATTAGTTAAACATGATTTGTCCATCAGAAAACCATGTTGAATCTGCTTGCTTGTATTATGAATTTCTAAAGGTCCTGCTACAATGGCTTTAATAATGTATTCTAGCATTTTTCCAATGACAGACATTAGGCCAACTGGCTTATAATTTCCTGCTTTCTGACTTGGGTACTGGTGTTAAATTTGTGGTTTCCCAATCTGCTGTACCAGAATCTAGGAAATTTTGGAAGCTTACAACCAGTCCATCCATTATTTCTGAAGCCATATCCTTTAAGACCCTTGGATGCAAGCTGTCAGATCCAGGAGACTGAGAAACGTTTATTCCCATTAGAACATAGAACATAACAGCGCAGTACAGGCCCTTCGGCCCTCGATGTTGCACCGACCAGTCACCTAACCTACACTATTCCATGGACGACCATATGCTTGTTCAATGATGACTTAAATGCACTTAAAGTCAGCGAATCTACTACTGTTGCAGGCAAAGCATTCCATAACCTTACTACTCTCTGAATAAAGAAACTACCTCTGACATCTGTTCTATATCTATCACCCTTCAATTTAAAGCTATGCCCCTTCGTGCTCGCCGTCAACATACTTGGAAAAAGGCTCTCCCTGTCCACCCTATCTAACCCTCTGATTATCTTATATGTCTCTATTAAGTCACCTCTCAACCTTCTTTTCTCCAACAAAAACAGTCTCAAGTCCCTCAGCCTTTCCTTGTAAGTCCTCCCCTCCATACGAGGCAACATCCTAGTAAATCTCCTCTGTATACTTTCCAAAGCTTTCACATCCTTCTTATAATGTGGTGACCAGAACTGTACACAATACTCCAAGTGTGCCCAGTACTTTGTTTCAAGTGTTCATTATTGTTTTAAATTCCTCTGTTCCCTTTGCCTCTTAATATTCTTAAAAGCAAATATTTGGGATCGTGGCCTCTATGTTGATCCAATGTTAAGTTGTCCTCAATTTTTCAGCTCAGAAATATGTGTTCAGAGTTAAACTTGTCCTATAAGTTGGATCAAACTGGCGATACAGGCTGTGCTGCCAAGAAGATGTGAGGGAGTTAAAGCTTTCACATCCTTCTTATAATGTGGTGACCAGAACTGTACACAATACTCCAAGTGTGCCCAGTACTTTGTTTCAAGTGTTCATTATTGTTTTAAATTCCTCTTTTCCCTTTGCCTCTTAATATTCTACTATTCTTGGAAGATTTCAGTCTCTTCTGTTGTGAAGATGACACAAAGTACTTGTTCAGAATCTCTGCCATTTCCTTTGTTCTCATTGATAATTTCCCACTTCCACCCTCTAACAGTCTGTGGCTGTTTTATGTACTTGTAGAATCTTTCACTTTTTGAAATATTTCTTGCTATTTTCCTCAAATCGTCTTATTTCTCCCTCTTAAATCCTTTCTGGGTTGTTCAAGCCTTCTCAATCTTCTGGGCTATTACTAATCTTTGCACTATCTTATTTCCTCTGTTTCAGTTTGGTATCATGCTTAATTACTTTGATTACCCACAGATGGCGCATCCTTCTTATACTGTGTAGCTATTGTTCTTATTGACATTTTATATTTGAACAATTTAAAAACCACGCCCACAATGTGGAGCATAGTGTAAGCAGTAACAAAGTTTGGATTCCAGTCATTATAAAATAACTGACTTGTAAAATTTTGATATACTTATTCAGCTTGGTGGTATATTTTATTCAGAAATGTAGGTATTTACCATTGTTTGTTCATAACTTCTAAACATTTTTGTGCCAACTCTGTTTGTATGAATTTTGACTTACGATCGCTATTTGGAAACAAAAAGGAAGAAAATTGAATCTAAAATAATGAATTACTACTGTTTTCTTGATGCGTCAGTATTACCAAAATAAAACTGTGGAATAATTGGAGCTACCTAATTAATTTTTCTACAACACTAGAAAACCAAGTGAACTCAACATTAAAATGGCAACATTTAGAGAAAAGGTTTTTCTTAAAAGCAAATATTTGGGATCGTGGCCTCTATGTTGATCCAATGTTAAGTTGTCCTCAATTTTTCAGCTCAGAAATATGTGTTCAGAGTTAAACTTGTCCTATAAGTTGGATCAAACTGGCGATACAGGCTGTGCTGCCAAGAAGATGTGAGGGAGTTTAAAACATGTCCAAACATTTCAAAATGGCGACCACCCACCCCAATGCCACTGGTTCATTTTTTTGTACTCAGCGTAAAAATCAACCATCATTTCAAAATTTTTTTTGAACCTTCAAAAGTTGTTTGATACACCATGATAGTATCTCAATAATTGACTGCTAACAGATCTTTAATTTCTTGCTGAAGTAATTTCTTTTCATGCATAATACAAATCTGACTCTCTTGGTACCTGAATTTGTTGAATGAATTAACAGTAAATTGAAGGCTTCATTTGCATGGTCCCTAAGACAGAGCTAGGACACCTGCAATATTGTGTATTTCCTAATAGAGTTTGACAAGTCACCAGAACCAAGATATTATTTTTACAGTAAATATAATACAGTCCCACAGCAGAATGGCCTAAACTAACTTACTTGCATAGAGTTTAAAACTTTCAGTGTAATGGTAAAATCAAATGGGTCAGTAGCATATCTCATTTTAGAGTAGATATATTATTTAAAAATTACAATGCTACAGAATGTAATTGAAGGTGGTATTTACTCCAAACATGCAAACATGGCTCTATGAAAGAGCTAACACTTCATTTCCGTGTGACAATACTATGGCTTCAAGAGGTGTATTTTGTCCTGGTTTCTCTGAAGAGATGCTTTAAGGCAGTGTTAGTGAGCTGTCTATTGAAAACTCAGAAACAGCTTGTGAGGCCTTGAGTTTTTTTTCCAAAGTTGGAGCAATAGATGCACCCTGAATGGGTGTGGTCAAGCTCCTACAAAACCAAGATTTTTAGGATTAGCTTTCAGCAATTGTTGCTGGGGACTCAGCATGGATTTGGAAGCTGCAGAACGTTTCTCCCTACTACACTCTCTCAGAATTTTCTTTTGGCGTTTTCCTGCTGCTAGATTTGCATGTAAGACAATCTGTTTCTCTGAGTCAAGAAAAAGTTTCAGTCTAGGCTATGTTCTTAATATATTTTGAGGGGTTTGGTCTGGTCCAAAATATCTGTAAAATTTTATTATGTTCCTTTACTTTACAACATCCTTTTTTTAAAAAAAAACTTTGTTAAGGATGGGTTCATGAATGTTATTATATTGGAACAGTGAATTAGTAATATTTACTGTATCTATTATTTTGTTAAGCATTTCATAAGAGTTACAGCTATGCCAATTCTTTTCTATTTTTCTTTGGTTGTATTTTACCTATAGTGCATGAATAAAGTGTGTTTTGCTTAACGTCGAGTTTGACCAATCGAATTGTATCTGGAACACCTTATACATATCTTTAAAATAAGAAAACGTGAAGGTCTAGGTCTGTGTTCTTAATGTAATTTGAGGCATTTGGTCTGGTTCATAGTACCCATAATTTTTTAATATTTTCTTTTACCTAACAATGTCCTTTTTCAAAAAAAAACTTTTACAGGTTTACTTTGTCTTTCTCTTTAAGGTTTCCATTTTCTAACCATTCTTTATGAATCTGCGTAACTAAAGTTCATATGCACTTGTGCAGGTCCTCAATATGACTGAAAAAGACAGAAGAAATGTTTATTCATTCACAGGATGAGGAGGTGGCTGATGAAGCAGCATTTATTGCCCAAAGGGCAGTTAAGAGTCAACCCAATACTATGGATCAGGAGTCACATGTCAGCCAGACCAGGTAATGATGGCAGTTTCCTTCCCGAAAGGACATTAGTGATACCAAATGGGTTTTTCCCAACAATGCATTCATAGCCATCATTAGGTTCTTAACTCCAGATATTTATTGAATTCAAATCCCACTATCTGCCATGGCAGGATTTGAACCTAGTTCCCTAGGACCTTTGCTGCAGCTCTGAATTAACAGTCCAGTGATAATATCACTAAGCCATCCCAGTTTTACATTATGGGAATTCTTAAGTCTTCAAGAATGATGGACTCCAACAATATCACTAAAAGAGATAAGAAAGATATGATGGAAGGGAGAAATTTAAACATTTGTGACAGTAAACAATAGTGCATGAAATTGTCTAGCAGTCCCCATGTTTTCTTGTTAATGTTAAGTATGTGAGAGAAGAGGATAATTTCTTCTGATGATGTTCAGTTTTAAGAAAATTGTAGTCTTTCAAATCTTTTCGTGAAGTAGGTTGTGAACTGGTTGCTTTGTCAGTCAGATTTTGATAGAGAAAAATAGAAAGGCAGAATGTTTCTTAAGTGGTGAGAGGTGCAGAAGTGTAGTTGTCCAAAGGGATCTGAGTGTCCTGGTCCATGACTCATTAAAAGCCAGCATGCAGGAAAGCAAACAATATGTTGGCGTTCATATTGAAATTGCCTGAGTAGAAGCGTAAAGATGTCTTGCTGCAATTGTATAGAGCCTGATGAGATGTGTTCAGGAGTATTGTGTACCATTTAGTCTTTATCTAAGGAAAGACATACTTATCATTTTTGAAGTTCACCAGATTAATCCCTGGCAAGGCAGGATTGCTTTATGAGGAGTAACTAAGAAAATTGGATTGAAGAATGAGAGGTGATCTCATTGAAACTTATGAAATTATTACACGGCATGACAGGGTGGATATAAATAGGATGACTCCCCTGGCTGGTGACTGTAGATCTGGGGGGCATTACCTTAGGATAAGGGCAGAATAGCTGAGACTGAGATGAGGAGGAAGTTCTTCACGCAGAAGCTGGTGAAGCTTTGAAATTCTCTACCCGAGAAAGCTATAGAAACTCAATATTTGAGCAGATTCATGACAGAAATTAATTGGTTTCTGGAGACTAATGACAATAAAGGATATGGAGATATTGCAGGGAAAGTGGCATTGAGGAAATGATCAATCATGATCTAGAATGGTGGGACAAACTCGAGTTAAATGGTCTATTCCTATTTTTATGTTCCTACCAACCTTTGGAAACAAATAAATTCTCAGCTTTACCACTGTCAAACATATTGGCTAAATTTTATTAGAGGCAAATGAAATGTCATTTTGGTAAGTTTCATGCAGGGATTGTCTTTGTGAGCTCTAGTAGGTATACTCACACTAACTTTTCAAACATGCCTCATGATCTGTGCACCATGTTGTCATGGCCCCTTTTTTTTGTATTCTTTCACTTGCTTCAAGTACAGGCCACTGCTCGGACCCCCAGGGATTCTTGATTCTGATGCCAACTTTAAAACTCAGCTATGCACCTGGTCAGGCAGTGGCAATGTCTAACTGTCACACTCTGCTTATTTTTATTTGCCTCCGACATGTCAGACAAAGGGTAACTAGCACCCCGCCTTCACAACAGGGAATTACAGGTCCTAGTGGGGTTGGGAGTGTGGTGCATGTGGTTGCTGCCCTTAGAGCGCACTTTGAGATGTTGGTGACTGATGGTTGACTGGAGGAGAAAGAAGTGAGCTGGAGTTGCCAGGTACCTGCTCGACTTTCATGTCACAGGTTGTCGCTGTCTACTTTCTACCCAGTGAGTGGGAGGATGGAAATTGCATATCAGTGAGGATCTTAATTAGAATGTTAATCTATGTTCATACATCAAATAGACCTCTTGTTGCTTACTAGAGGGAATCTTGTCTTGCTGTTCAACAATTGGTTGGAAACATACAAACATATGAACAAGGAACATTTGTAGGCCAATTGGCCCTTCAAGCCTGCTCTGTTATTCAATAGGACCCTGGTTGATCTGATTTTAACCTCAATTTTACATTCATGCATATCCTAATAATCTTTCACCGTGAAATCCTGTTTAATCAAAATGGGTGCCTTTACTCCCAACAGCAAGAAGCTCATCACTGCTGATATCACACATTTATTCCAACTTTCTCATTAACATCCATATTATTCAGAGCTGGCAAGGTTACACCCAAAACATTCACAGCTCTTGCACATATAAACAGGTGCATATGAATTAAATGGGTTGGCATTACAAAGAGGGTTTGGAGTAATATGTGGTATAACTTGCACAGATTATGAAAATTACAACGTGGGAATCCTGAGTTTAACACGTCAACCTTTGTATCTTCACTATATTGAAGAATGTCGCTGTTATAAATGGGGAAGTGAGACTGTAACTATGAGAAGCAAGACAGGAAGGAAACTTGAGGCCAGATGTGGGAAGTGAAGAACACAACAGCAATGGTGAGTCACAGTCAGTGTACAATGCCAGAAGCAGGATTAAAACATTTTATAATTTATTCCCCATTTTCCATAATAAACCAACTATCCACTATATCTAGATTGATGTTAACATAAGTGACAATCCGTGTTGTGGTTGGGCAGGGGTTTCTTTCCCAGAGTTATACTTATACCAGTTGCTCTTACAAATAAGGCAGTATACTCATCAGTATAAATGAGAACATTAAATGAAATTGCTGCTGAGCATTTCAACGTTGATCCTGGATTGGAGTGAATACGTCCCTGGCAGCATTTGTGGCCCATCATTAATTGCCGTTGACTTGAAAGGTAGCCCACTTCTGAGGGCAACCAAGATTTAATCACATTGCTGTGGGTCTGGAGTTGCATGTAGTGCAGACTAAGGAAAAATACCAGATTTCTTTCCCTAAAAGGCATTTAGTCAGCAAACTGAATTTTTACAATTATTTATCATAGTTCTGAAGGACACCAGCTTTAAATCCCAGATTCATTAATTATGTTTAAATTCCACCAGGTCCTTACTAGGATTTGAAATCATTAGCATAGGCTATTGGATTACTAGCCCAGTGACACTACCACTACCCTACTATCACCTCTGATTTAGAATAGATTATGGAAAACGATTGGTCTCTGAATAGTTTGTGGTGATATTTATTTAGCCACCTCATGTATGTTCTACCAGTCAGGTCAACGTTGATTTCAATTTCCTTGAGCCATCTTTTTCTCCCCTGATGACATTTAGCCATCGAAAAATGATCTATATCCGTCTTAAAAATTATTATTGATCTGATGCGTAAACAATGTGGCACAGTGGTTAGCACTGTTGCCTCACAGCGCCAGAGACCTGGGTTCAATTCCCGCCTCGGACTGCTGTCTGTGTGGAGTTTGCACGTTCTCCCCGTGTCTGCGTGGGTTTCCTCCGGGTGCTCCGGTTTCCTCCCACAGTCCAAAGATATGCAGGTAAGGTGAATTGGCCATACTAAATTGCCCGTAGTGTTAGGTAAGGGGTAGATGTAGGGGAATGGGTGGGTTACGCTTCGGCAGGTCGGTGTGGACTTGTTGGGCCGAAGGGCCTGTTTCCACACTGTAATCTAATCTAATCTAATCTAATCTAATCAATCTTCATTGTCTGGGAAGTATTTCTGAATCCAGACTGAAAACTCCCAGCTCTGATTTTAGGAGAAGTCATCAAAGTCATACCCTATCAGAGGAAGTAGTTTCTGCTTATTTACTTTAATTGAACCCCTTTTATCCATGAATTGCATTGAGTAGATTATCTCTCATACTTCCAAATTCAAGGAAACACAAGCCAATTGTATACAAGCTGTCCACTTAATTTATCTCTTCGAGTTCCAGTACACTTGTGGTTATTTGCATTGTACCCATCTCTTATCATCATAAAACCCAAAACTGAATGCAATGCTCCACATGGGAGTTTGACCAAAGCTTTGTTCAAAAAAGGAACGTAAGATAATCCATGAAGAAAACATTGACATATTATGATTTCAGAGGGAATCTGAATGATACAAGGCATAAACTGTGAGACAATAGCAAAGTCCTATAATAGGGATTCAGAAACATTAATGAAAGTAAATTAATAAAATGTACAGTGGTAAGAAAGATTAATTATGTTTTTGTCATAATATGAAAGTAATTACATTCTCCACTAATAATCCTGAAGATTTTAATTAAATTGTGAATATGTACAATTTGCTGGGGAATATAATTGGTTTACATTATTTTTAGGTCATACTAAGAATCTCTGGCATGATAGTTCCAGGAGGTACATACAATTTAGGACTATCTCTCTACAATTACCCAATAGTGAGTACCTTAACACCAAGTGGACTCGATGGGCCGAATGACCTTACTTCCACTCCTATGTCTTATGGTCTAAAGCTTGGACCTGCTACATTATTACATTTCGATTATCATTATGAACAGGAGGAAATTTAGGACAACTTTAAAACCATGCAAAATGTGGTTGATTCTCCACTCTGCAGACCTCTATCTTTGAGAATCGAATAAATATTTTCTAAAATGGTTTTCTTTTATAGCTAATCCATTTTTGTCTCACCTGGATTAATAATCAATGCTATGTGTGAAAAACACAGTTATGATCCTTAGTGTTAAGTAATACCTTTATGAACCTCTTATAAATTTGGCTCTAAAGAAATTTACAACATATCAAGATCATGCTATATAAATGCAAGTTTGCCTTTAACCTTGGCTTTACTTAATTTAACAATCACACTTCTTTAAGGTCTTCAGATAATGAGTTAATGACTTCATCATTTTAATTGGAATTTATTCTGGTGATGCTACACCAAAGCAATAATCACTCCCACTACATACAAAAGTGTTCATTCTTTATTTCACCAGTTTGGGAAGATTTTGGGTGGACAGCAGTAGGAATTGTGGCCATCACTTCAGGGAATTTTCACTCTAAGTAAAAGGCAATGTTACGTATGCCCATTGTGTACAGAATGGCTTAATAGCAGAAAAAAAAACATCTGACTTATTTCCCCATTGTTAATGCCTTTGTATTAAAGGCAAACAGTGTGATTCAAAGAGGGAGTGGAGGGTGAGCTTGCAAAAGGAGATATTTAAAACAAATTTAACGTTAGTCAGTGCTGCTGGCCACATTACACTAGCCAGAACAGCAACTATTTTTGCCTTGTTCCTACCACCCCCTACCCTGCTTGTACCCCTTCCTTACTTCCCTGGCCTGATCATAGTAGAAGTACTGCCAAGAGACCAGTGCCAACATTCAAATAAGGCTGATCCTAAACATTTACTGGTGTCATTAAAAGGAATATATCATAATTTCCTTTCCTTGCCACAGCCCAGAGGAACTCTGCCACAAGAGTATATCTAGTTTTAAGTTTTGCTTAATTATGTTTCTCACACTTAGATAGAGTATTTCAAAGTTCATCACCAGATGTGGTTTGGTAGCTTCACTACTGACTGAGCTGACTGAATTCGAAGAGCATAGCTGCCAGACTGGGCCTGTAATAGTTGGTGCAAAGAGCAACGGGAAAGAAAAACGTAGCTGACCTCATGCTTGGCAAGCTGTCATAGATGATTCTGCCTGTGACAACATTAGTTGCAATGACTACTACACAAATCGTGCGGAGATGATGTCCCATCTTCATACAGAGGAGAAACTCCATAGTTTCTGTGGCATGACTATCATGCAAGTTGTTTTAGATTCAGAATAAATTAATATTCACTCAAATATAGGGAAGAATCTTGAATTTCAGTGATGAGATGTGAGTGACGAAAGGTAGCATTTGGCAGAGCACAATGTAATATTTCCATAAGAGTAGTAATAAAACCTGAACTCCCCAATACTGAACTAACATCCACGTACAGATCTATTGTTATTTCATTCTGATCCCATGGTGGCGTCTATATGTTAAATCGAAAAAAGAATAACGAGTTACAACAACTTGCATTGATGTTACTGTGGTTACAGAAAGCTATTAATTTTTTTTAGATTAGATTACAGTGTGGAAACAGGCCCTTCGGCTCAATAAGTCCACACCGACCCGTAACCCACCCAGACCTATTCTCCTACATTTACCCCTTCACTGAACACTACAGGCAATTTAGCATAGCCAATTTACCTAACCTGCACATTTTTGGATTGTGGGAGGAAACCCACGCAGACAATGTGCAACCTCCACACAGGGAGTCGCCTGAGGCGGGAATTGGACCTGGGTCACTGGTGGTGTGAGGCTACAGTGCTAACCACTGTGCCACTGTGTGATCCATAATTGTTGGCATGAATGTGGAGTGTTTATTGTCAGAACTACAGATGATAGATTTCATATTTCCAATGTTTAAATGGAGGAAATTACAGATCATCCAAGACACTGAGGAAGTGGAAGGGTCAAGTGATGTGTTGATTAACTGAAAGCTTCAAAAGTACTGATGTAGGGAGTAATGCCACAAATAAAAAGCGTCTTTTGACAGAAAATTGTTGTTAATGAAATGTTGCCAAATTAAAGCATATTTAATATTAATCTGTGCCATCATCAAGCCAAAGAAATAGCAAAATTAAGGCTTGCACATTCTACAGAGAGTCAATGCTGAGATTTGTTCATAACATTGACTCTTCCCGTCAAATCAACTGGATAAATATATTTTCCGTTCTATTCTTCAAGCAATTCATTTAGTTTTGACGAGTTTCAAGTTAGATCTTCAGTTTTCTACATGCTCCAGTAGGGTTTGAAGAATTAAAACATTACTTTTGGTTTGTATTTCTCTGCATTGAGTATCTTACTCCTTTGGTATTGCTCTAAACACGTCTAATTTGTCCAACCTGTTAGGCCCCAGTGGGTAGTCTGTTCCATTCCTATGATATCTACTGACTCCTGTACTCACAATGATGCTCACATGGCTTACCTGCTGCTTACAATTGCAAAGAAATACATTTAAAATAAAAATGTCACAAACTTTCAATTATCTTATCTAAAGTGAGTCATGGAAATTAATAATGGACCATAAAGAGATGGTGGATGAATTGATCAAGTAGTTTGTATTGGTCTGCACAAGGAATATCCCAGAAATAGATATCAAACAGAAAAGGGAAGGAAGGGGCAAACTAAGAAAAATCATACTCACCAGGATAGTGATAAATTGTAAGAACTGCTGGCTGACAAGCCCTTGAGTCCTAGTGGACGTCATCTTAGAATCTTGAAAGAAATGGCTAGTGAGGCAGTTGATCCATTGTTAAGAATTTTCCAAAATTCCCTCAATTTGTAGGTTGTGGAAGAACAATTGTATCTGCTTTATTCAAGAAAGGAGGGAAACAGAAATTGGTCCATTAGCTTAATGTCTGTCAGAGAGAAGATGTTAGAAACTACAACTAAATATGTTATTGCTGGGCACAGCAAAGTTTAAAGTTATCAGGCAAAGTCAACATGGCTTTGAGAAAGGCAAATCATGATTAACCAATTTTTTTGAATTTGTTGAGGACATGATGTTTGTTATGGCTACAGGAGAATATTGAACATACTGTATTTGCATTTCCAGAATGCTTTTAATAAAGTGCCACATCAACGATTATTGTGGAAAATAAAAGCTCATGTTGTAAAGGATAATGTATTGGCATAGATAAAGCATTGTTTCCTGTCAGCCGCCCAGAGTCATTTTAAATGACCCATAGCTGAGTTGATGTGTCATAGTCTGGGGCCTAATATTTTACACTTTATATAATGACTTGGCTTAAGGTACAAAGGTCTGGTTGCTAAATTTGCTGATGACAAAAATGTAGGTAGGGAAGTAAGTTGTGAAGAGGTTATAAGGAGGTTAGAAAGGAATACAGAGAGGTTAGCTGAGTGGGCAAAGGCCAAGTGAATGTACAATCATGTATGAAAATGTGAAATGTTACTAAATGGTGAGAGATTGCAGAGTTGTGAGATGCAGAGGGATGTGAGTTCCTAATGCAGGAATTGGTTAGTATGCAGGTATGGCAAGTAGTTGGGAAAGTTAGCAAAACAGTATTGTTAATTGTGAGAGGAAATGGAATATGCAAGAAGGGAATTTATGCCTCAGTTACATGGGGTTTTAGTGAGAGGACATCAAGAGAACTGTACACGGTATTGGTCTCCTGTGATGGAAGCAGTTCAGAGCAGGTTTCCTAGACTAATATACAAACAGAAAGCATTAGAGAAACCCAATGAGTCTGGCAGCGTCAAAGAGGCTACATTTTGAGTCTAATAGGCCTGAAACTGAAAAATATGTTGCTGGAAAAGCACAGCAGGTCAGGCAACATCCAAGGAGCAGGTGAATCGACGTTTCGCGCATAAGCCCTTCTTCAGGAATGAGGAAGGTGTGCTAAGATAAAAGGTAGAGAGGAGGGACTTGGGGGAGGGGCGTTGGGAATGCAATAGGTGGAAGGAAGTTAAGGTGAGGGTGATAGGCCGGAGAGGAGGTGAGGGCGGAGAGGTCAGGAAGAAGATTGCAGGTCAAGAAGGCGGTGCTGAGTCCGAGGGTTGGGACTTAGATAAGGTGGGGGGACATTTTTCAGCTCTGATCTCCAGCATCTGCAGTCCTCACTTTCTCCTAGTATTCTATGAAACTGTCAAACTAACTAATACCTGGAATTGATGAGTTGTCACAGTGGGAAAGATTAGATAGACTAGGCTTATATCCATGTGAGGTTGGAAGAGTAAGAGATAATCTGTTGGAAACATGTAAGCTGCTGACTACTTTTAACAAGGTGCATATGAAGGGATTGTTTCCTTTTGTGGGAGTATCTCAAAAAAGGGTACACTGTTTGAAAAAGGGGTAATTCATTTAAGACAGAGATAGGAAGATTTATTTTCCTCAATGAGGCTTGAGAGTCTTTGGAACCTTCTTCCTCACCAGTCAATGGAAGCAGACTCTTCGAAATTTTTAAATGCACATATAGATAGCTTGGTTAAGATAAACAAGGAGATGGAAGGTTATTGGGGGTAGGTGGGAATCAGAAGCAATCAGGTCAGCCATGAACTTATTGAATTGGAAGAGTAGGGACAAGATGACAAATGGCCTACTCCTACTCCTAAATCAATGTGTATATATTCACCAGACCTTGGGTTGTAACAAACTAGAATTTTTGCTCCTAGATCAGGAGTAGTGTGTCAGAACATTTCTCAACTCTGACCTGGAAACAAGCCTGGAAATTGGATTTTCATTCTGGAGGTGGTGGAAGGCCTGCCTGAAATGAACACAGATTATACCTGGTGCGGAGATGGCTGGGTAGAAGGTCTGCCTCAATGGCATTAGAAGATCTTTTAAAAAAGAATAGAACATAAAAAAGCCCTCCTATACTAATCATCACACAATTCCATGTTCTACACATGCTAACTTGGCTTTACACTCCATTCCAATCTTTACTTCATTGTGACATGGCCCCTCATCTTTTCCATCCCTATGTTGAAACCATGGGTTCTTATAGCATCCATGCCAACTTAGTAGCAAATCATGCTAACTCATGGGTCCTATCCACTATCCTGTGGCCTTCCAACACAACAATATCCATTATGAACAGAATCTAAGGATCATGCAGAGATGAGGTGAAATGAATTTCAAAGCATCCATTACAGATGTTATGCTAAAAATAGCTCTAATTCATAAAATAATCATTTGCAACATCTAGTTCCTTCTGTGACATAATCCCTTTTTACAACAAACATTTCTTCAAATTGTAATTCCTTATAATAACAAACATTAGAGTTCATGGTCCAACTTCAATGTGTCTATAACCACTTGAAGCATCAATTGAACCATGGATTGGCAAGCACCCATAAATATTTTTGAATCAACCTACTCAGAAATATTATTATACACCTGAACCCAGTCCTCCCGACACAAAGTTAGGGACATTACCACTGCACCAAAGAGTAGTCATCACACAATTGTAATATGTAATGTTGTGAAATAAGTTATACCATATTAATCCATTGACAGTAAATCTTGTAGTTATGACAACAGCATGACATTGCAAGCAATGATTTCTCAACACTCAGACATTTTTCAAAAATGTAAAGGGCAGAATTTGTAAATGACAATACTTTTGAGACAGATGCAACACACCTACCTCACCTAATACCATTTCATGAGAAATGATCAAACCCAGCACAACTTGAAGACAGTGAATTTCTACAGGTCTCTGAAGCCCCCCTATACAACATAACATTAATGCCAATACATCAACACAGAATACTATCTAAACATATAAGTTAATCTAATGTGTCATAGGATTGCCCTTGAAATGACTTGTAATCTAAATATACTTTGTAATTAAACACAAGCATCAAACCAAGTTGGTTCACTGGCAATCAGTTTAATGCAAGATATACAATGAAAGAATGATTGAGACACCAGCCAGCACACAAAAGAATTTCCCAAAAGTAGTGAATAATGAACTAGCTCAGACAGACACACTTCCACTTTTATAGAATTTGTAAGTCTAGCCAATGTTGCAAATTTTGTGGATTTTCATCACTATGAGTCTACAATTTAAAACTAGGAAATTGCGGTAATAAAGGAAACAAAAGCTGTTATTTAAATTACACAAAACTGATAGCAGAAAAAGCAACATCAATTTATTCTTGGAAGGGAGTTCCTCACCAGAGAAAAGGAAATTATTTGCATCCATTTTGCTGCTTCAACAGAAAATTGACAATGACAGGGACAATTGTTCAGCAAAAGAAGAGGATTGATTGACATGCGTTGGTTTGCTTAGTTGAATATACAGGTTGAAGTGGCAGAATTACTATTTCGGGATAGGATTGCAATATATCTGAATGGTTCTGAGTAATGATCCTGCACAGTGTGTTCCTGATAAGCTTTCTTCAATTATTAATGTATTAGCTAATTAACAATCAGGTTTGCCATTCAATTAAAGGTGGCACATGATTTCCTGTAGCAGGAAGGTTAATGGGAAACTTCCCATCACTGTTAAATCAGCAGCACCACTACCTCAGGCGGAAGTAGTCGATTCGTAATGGGGAGAGAAGAGAGAGAGAGAGAGAGAGAACTTCAGTATGAAGGGGCCTGCTGATCTAAAGGTTAGCTGCGTCCAGTGATAAAGTACAGCGCAAATCTGGGACCTAAACATATCCAATTCCCTGCCTGGAACTTGTTGTCATCTGGTAATTTCCATTGGTCAAAGTATACAGTCACAGAGCCAAAGGGATGAATGTTATAGGGGTCTAAACGATATGGTGGGATCTGTGGCAAAATTGTGCAGAAGTCTGGTGAGACCTATCTCGATATCAAGACCATCCTGCACCATCTTAAGCTATCCACAGGTGGTATGACCAAATTTCATTAACCAGTGGCAAGTTGCCAACTGACAGGGATTAATGCTTCTTAAATGTTTTGTTGACACTCGCCTTGCTTCATTGATGCTCAGCTTCTGATCTTACCAAACATGTCTGACAAATTAGATGTCAGGAAATCTCAAGATGGAAGCAAAATAAGTACCTGGCAGATTCAGCTTACCACTTCTTCTGAATGGCCTCCATGCTGCTTCGACCAAACTACTGGAGAGGTTGCTTTTACCTGTAAAACACAAAAGGCAGGTGTCATGGCCAGTGGTTAGAAGTGATGAGCATTAAATCAGACTGAGTGCCTGGTTAATTTGCACATTTCAGTGAATGACATGCGTTAGTTACTCAGTCAACAGGACATGGATGTTTCTACATCCAGGCATCTCCTCATAGGGAGATGAGGAGCCAAATATTTGATTTGATTTATTGTTGTCATATGTACTAAGTACAGTGAATTTTTGTTTCGCGAGCAGGACAGGCAAATCATAGTAAACAAGGACCAGAGAACATAGGGTGCTTAGACAGAGTGAGGCGTTCAAGGTTATGGCTGCACAGGAGGTGCACAAAGCAGATCAACGTTAGATTTGAAATTAGAGAGGCCCATTCAGCAGTCCAATAACAGCAAAGAAGAAGTTGTTCTTGAACTTGTTGGTGCGCGTGTTCAAGCTTGTGTATCTTCTGACTCATGGAAGAGGTTGGAAGAGAGTATTATCAGGTTGGGAGGGGTTTTTAATAATATTGGCAGCCTTTCCATGGCAACAAGAAGTGTAAGTGGATTCCATGGATGGGAGGTTGGCCTCTGTAATAGTCTGGGCTGTGCATACAATTTTCTGCAGTTTCTTACGGTCCGAGGCAGAACAGTTTCTGTACCAAGCCGTTATGCACTCAGATAGAACGCACTCTATGGTGCATCTGTAAACATTGGTAAAGGTCCTAATGGACATGCCGAATTTCCGAAGCCACCTGAGGAAGAAGAGATGTTGTTGTGCCTTCTTGATTGGGCATCCCTCTGTCTATATGGCATGTAGGATTAGTGATGTGGGTGTGAGAATGATGGGCATGTGAGTGCAATTGAGGGAGGAGATTGCATGCAACAAAGACAGAGTCAGAGCATGTGTTTTTGTGTGACATGGTGCAGTGGCAGAGACAGACTGAGAGTGAGGTGGCAGAGATCAGACGATGGTCATCTGATAATGTACAGTGAACTAAATAGCTATTTGAGAGTTTCAAGTTAATTGATGTGATGTTGTGTCTATAATATAAATCAAAAAATTATTATGTTGGGTGAGAAGAACTATTTCATTTGGCAGTCATTGAACAGATTGGAGAGATGTGGTGACCATAGATCCACAAGGCTTTTAAAAGAGAATTTGACACGTTCCTTGGAGAAGAAGAAATTTTCCATTATAAATGTTAAATTGTGAATTGGTTTTAATGATGATGTTATCCATTACTCATCAGTCTCTTGGAGCTCACTAGATTGCCTTGGGGAGTTGGTGAAGAATATTCTAGTTTTCTTTGAAATGGCAGTTGATTTTAGTCATTTTTAAAATGTAATAAGCATAATTTTAGTCATTTCTGTAATTACTATGTAGGGGTATCATTTTTTTTGTAAGCTATAAACAATGTACAATAACCTGCAAATTGTTTATTTAAACCAGGTAGATCCACCTTCTCCAGACACTTGAGACCATCTATTTAAAGCCATTGCTAATCTGAAAAGATATACCACATAAATGAGAAATGTGATTTGCGAGTTTCAGCACCAGGATGATGTCAGGCATATCAACTGGACATTCCAATGACTGGTAAATCATGTTCAATGCATTCTTTGGGGTTCCTACCAATTCACATGTTGCAAGATCAACTTTATTGGAAAGCTTATGTAAAGGGCTAGAGCTATGAACATAGGGCTGTGACATTCCTTTGAACATTTGCAGTAGGCAACATATGAGCCATGAAAAGCAGTTTATACTGGCAAACTGCAGATCACCATATTCAGCATGAGGTATAATTCTGCTCCCGGACATTATTTATTGAATAATCCTGACTCTGCTAAGAATTACATCAGAAACCAATTAAAGATTATCCGTTGACATTACTCGCCAGAAGTTACAAATGATCAAAAATAGGACACTGCTCTTTGCAGGCAAAATTAATTTGTTCATACATTGAACTTTTCTCATTGAGGAAAAAATATGGAGACTGCTAATCCCTTTTGCATTCCTCATGGCGAAGTGTTGACTCAAGACTACTAGCCTGATCTGAGATTAATCAGCTAACTAAAGATTGCCAATTAACAGATCCTGCTGTGTCTTCATGCCAACCATATTTCAACATTCAATATCTTCTGCTCATTGTATAGGAATTGTTCTTCCCCTTTTTTAAACTTAATTTTATTTGCATGTCAATCCTAATGAGTATAAGATAAAAAGTTTCAACTTTGAGTCTCTTTTTAGTGATATCATAGAGTAACGAAATATGAACAGAAAGTCTAATAGTGACATGTAATGATGTAATGAAAATATCAGTGTCACATAATTGTGTAGTGAGAACTGGAAAGGGACAGAGGTCCGATCAGGTTTTAATACAATATGTGTATTCATTAAGCTGTAAATAAAGAGTTTTTCTGGAAAGTACCAAGAAGTCAAGAACCAGTACTTGGGTGGCTGATTGAAGTTAGCCTCCAGTTACAATATAAACCACATCTTAAAACAGGATTTAATGTATTTGAATGGGGAATTGTTTTTAAAAAAGAAAATTTTGTTCATACCTCCAATCCTTTAATAGTCTCGTTATACTGTTAAATATAGGATTAGAGCACAGCTGATCTGTGACCTAACTCCAAATAACTGTCATTGCCCCATATCCCTAAATATCTTTGATTAATAAAAATTTATCAAGTTCTACTTTAAAATTAACATTTGATCTAGGAATTATAGCCCAGAGTTGGGGCAAAGCCAGGGAATAGATTTGTCCAGTACTCGCCTGTCTCTGATCCTGTTCCCAATAGTGATTAAAAATCAAGCCCAACGGGACTGAATCAGTGAACTGACATGAAACTACATAAATATTACATTACAATTGACAATTATATTGTGAAAAGCTGCCTCCTTTTACCATCATTCACATATAATTCGCTTCTAATAATTATGTGAAGCTTTAACAGCACCTTCCAAAAAGCTAGATGTGGCTTTGAGTACTTGCTGAGGAATATTGCTTGCCGTAAATAACCAAATTACACTTCATAGTTAAGAGTGGCCCTTGCTCTACGGTTCTGAGTGATGCAGAAATGTATTTGTAGGTGGAAAATGATACTGTGTAAAACAGCAAAGCAAGCAACAAAGCAAAATGTACTTTTAGTGTGCAAAGAAATATCCATTGTTAAAATTACCATAAATATATAATGCATCTTCTTAAGTTCTTCAGCCTAATTTTCTTCTATAGCAATGTTCTGGTTTCCCTGTACAATATAATGGTTCGGGTTTGTGCAGGCTTCTGTGAGAAGTAGGGCATGCACTGAGGGATGCAGCCTCAATAACATCCTTTACATGGATCCTTCTAGGCAGACAGAGACATATAAATGATTATCCTTTGGTAATAAGCATTAGATCACATTCATTTTCCTACAACAACACTATAGATCTGAATTTGTCATCTGTTTTTATTTTGTAGACCTGTTCATTTGGTGTCTGCATTGACTGTTGCTTTCATGAGGCAGAAAGTAAGGAAGAATTCAGATGAATAGAAATGTCTTTAGAGTCATAGAGATGTACAGCACAAAAACAGACCCTTTAATCCAATTCATCCATGCCAACCAGATATTCTAACCTAATCTAGTCCTATTTGCCAGCACTTGGCCCAAATCCCTCTAAGCCCTTCCTACTCATTAACTCATCCAGATGCCTTTTAAATGTTGTAATTGTACCAGCCTCCACCACTTCCTTTGGCAGTTCATTCCATACATGCACCACCCTCTGCATAAAAAAAATTGCCCCTTAGGTCTCTTTTCAATTTTTCCCCTTTCACCCTAAACCTATACCATCTAGTTTTGGATTCCCCCACCCCAGGTAAGAGACCTTGTCTATTTATCCAATCCATGCCCCTCAGGGTTTTGCAAACCTCTATAGGGTTGCCCCCTCAACCTCTGACACTCCAGAGAAAACAGCCCTAGCCTGTTCAGCCTCATTCTATAGCTCAAATCATCCTTCAGCTTCAGAAAATGTGAAAAACAATAGTATAACAATTCAAAACGTGTGATAAGGTTGCTCCTAAGGTCCCTCATGTAGTGCTTTAGCAGTGGCTTCTGTTTTATGGCCTAGAGTAACAAAGCAATTTCTTTGGATGCAGGGTGCAAGACAGAACTGTATATTTTCTATATGGTGTTCTTCTAATCTGTTTTCTTTGTGATATCTTTGAGAGAAAATGTTTAAGAGCTGTGCATTTCACTATGCTGATACGTGTTTATAAAGACATAACATCATGCCTTAAACATTTAAAATAGTCATTAATAAATCCAGTGATTTTTTCCACAGGTAGATTAGAATGTAGAACCACATGGATTGGTTGAGGCTACTGCTATAGAAACATTCATGGAGAAGCCAGATACAAATATAAGACAGAAAGAAATAGAAAGATTGAGATGTAAGAGGAAGCGTGTCTGGAGTATAAAAACTGCCATGGATTGCTTAGATCAAATTATCTGTAACTATGCTTTAATTACTTTGTAGTTTCTTTAAATGAGCTAGAATAAAATAAAACATCTTCAATAATAGTAAAACCATTCGGTCTGATCTCATGGAAAGCATTTGTTGTTAACCCCTCGCTTTATTTCGGAAATAGTCAATTGAATTAAATTAGATATGTAGAACAATGTTGAATGGATGCAAATTAATTGGGATCTGCTGATGGCTACATTAAACAGACCCAGTGATTGCAGACATGATCTGTAACTTTAATTTTATGCATTCTTAAATTAGCATTGACTAGAAACAGAACTGGTCAGCTATGGAATTAGCATGGTTATAACAGCATGTCAAAGGTTGGGTACTTTGTATAAGAACATAAGAAAGATATGGCTCTTCAAACCTGCTTTCCCTTTCAATATGATCTTGATTGAACTTCTGCCTAGATTCGTCTTTTCACCAATTTGCTTGATACCCAGAGAAATCGAAAACCGCCTATCTCAACTCAGACAGCCATTGAGAAACAGGCAGTCAGGCAATGATATGGCTGACACTTAAATGCCCTCAGAAATGGCCTAGCAAGCTACTCTGTTGTATGAAACCTCAACCAAGTCTAGTAGAAATGAAACTGAATGGACCATCTAGCATCAGACACAGCCCTGGAAATGACAAACCAGCCCTGATGGCTCTGCAAATTCTTTATTACTCACATCAGGGACAAAATTCAGAGACATGTCTGCAGCGAGTGAAGCAATAACTTGACAGTTATATTCATTGAATCATACCTTACAAACAATGTCCTACACGTGTGATCGCCATGGTTCTGTACAAGAGTCATTGGACTCAAAATGTTAACTCTATTTCTCTCTCCACAGATTTGTTGCATTTCTCTAGCACATCTTGATTTTATTACCTCCACAATACCTAGTACCCGGCACACAACAGGATACATAAGGGGTGGTACATTGTGGTGATGGAATAGGTTGTTGAAACAATGCTATTAACCAGTACTAATACAGCAATAACCTTCTCACTGATGCTCAGATATCTAACCTCATTGCAGTCCTGGACAAAGCACCGACAAAAGTGAGGTGAGAGTGTCTACCATTAGTGTTAAGGCAACATTTGACCAACTGTGACAGCAAAGAGCCCTAGCAAAACTGAAGTCAATTGAAATCATTAGAAAAAATATCTAATTTAGTTTGAGTAACTATTTCTGAAATAAAGCTAAGACTTGACAACAAATGCTTTCCCTGAGATTAGACTAAATGATTTTACTACAATTAAAGACATTTTATCTAATTCCAGGTAATTTACAGATATTACAAAGTAATTACAGCATAAAAACAGACCAAACAATCCACTGCAGTTTTTTATACTCCAGGCTAACTTCCTCCCACACCTCAATCTAACACCATCATTTTTCTCTAATTCCAGGTAATTTACAGATATTGTTGAAACTTTATTGCTGGAACAGCACAGCAGGTCAGGCAGCATCCAGGGAACAGGAGATTCGACGTTTCGGGCACAGGCCCTTCTTCAGGAATGATTTACAAAGTAATTACAGCATAAAAACAGACCAAACAATCCACTGCAGTTTTTTATACTCCAGGCTAACTTCCTCCCACACCTCAATCTAACACCATCATTTTTCTATGTCTTTCTCTCTTATATTTGTATCTGGCTTCTCTATGAATGTTTCTATACCAGTAGTCTCAATCACTGCTTGTGATTCTTGAATGGTTGGAGTGACACCAAACAGAAAGGGCAATGGCTTTAGTTGTTGGATGTCCATCATTTAACCCCACAGCAGGAATTTCTCAGGGTAGTGTGACCGCTTCCCTAACAACAAATGTGTGTTTCCTGCTCCTTGTGCATCTGGTCCTGGACTGGGCCTAGCCAGGCTGACTAAAACAGGTCAAAGAAGTTATCTGTGGAGGGGTTCGTATTTGCTGACTATCTGCCCTCTTTGTGACGACTCCCTGAGCATGGTGTTCTCCATAAAAGCACTGTGGATATCCCTACATCACATTAGCAGTTCAAGAACATGGCTCACCACTACCATTAATGATGAACGGTAAATACTGGGCAATGCCCACATCCTATGAATGAATGAATAAAACAAAAACTCACTTGTTGATTCCCAAAACTTTTCCACCATCAACAGTTTGTGAACCAGGTGTGTGATAGAATATTCTTCACTTACAGTCCAGCTCACAGAACACACCAGATGGCCTCCTTCTTTAGAGACCGCAATTTCCCTTCCCACGTGGTTAAAGATGCCCTCCAACGCATCTCGTCCACATCCCGCACCTCCGCCCTCAGACCCCACCCCTCCAACCGTAACAAGGACAGAACGCCCCTGGTGCTCACCTTCCACCCTACCAACCTTCACATAAAACAAATCATCTGCCGACATTTCCACCACCTCCAAA
>NC_057736.1:28399933-28410010 GCF_004010195.1 Chiloscyllium plagiosum
CACCTTCATCCCCTCCTCCACTCACCTATTGTACTCTATGCTACTTTCTCCCCACCCCCACCCTCCTCTAGCTTATCTCTCCACGCTTCAGGCTCTCTGCCTTTATTCCTGATGAAGGGCTTTTGCCCGAAACGTCAATTTCGCTGCTCCTTGGATGCTGCCTGTACTGCTGTGCTCTTCCAGCACCACTAATCCAGAATGTATACATAATGAGACAAGTTGTAGAGAATTGTGTCAGATAACTCACTGGAGCTCACAAAGAGAAACCTCCATGAAACTTCCTGAAATGAATGGTTATCCAAATTTTGGTAAAATTACGGTCTGGATCAATAATATGCATTCTGCAAACTATACTCAATAGATCTTTTTTTAAATCTACATTTAAAGGTAACTATTTTTCCAATGAACTTGCACAGAAAAATGTTAAAAATCCTCAAGAATACTTATCAAACTTCTGAATATTCTACTTTTCATAGGCTAGCAATCATGAACAAATTTGGGCAAAAGTTATTAAGCTAAACATTGCTATTAAGGTTTTGGTCTAATCCTTCAACAATATTGAAATACAAGTTGTAATATAGGCAAGACCACACTTCGATTTGAAAGGACCAAGGAATTGCCAATAGATAATTTCTTATCAAGCTGCTTAGAGGTGTTATTACACACCACTAGAACAGATGGGACTTGAACCTGCCTCAGAGACAGGAACAGCACCATTGGTGCCACTGGAATCACACGGACTTACTTATATCAGTGATCCTTGATACTGAACATGAGAGAGATATTTAAGGAAAATTGAAATAACCTAATGGGTTATTTTAGGGCTCCAGCTGATTGAGATGTATTTAATATGTACTGATGAGCTCTGCTTAATAAAATTTGGAATATAAATGAAATAATTTCAGTATTAGAAGCAATGGTCCATTCACAATTACATTTTTAATTGACTTTAATTGGGTGATAATGGTTCTGTTCCATTTATTCAATTATCTTCATTAAGCAATATCTATTAGTGCTTATTTAAATACATTTTATTCATTTGCTCTAAAAAAAGTTCCAGTAATGTTAACATTCCCATTAATGAATGCCAACCATAAAAATAAACCAGATTCTGGAGGACACTGCTTCAGTCCATCTTCTGATAATTCCACTCTCTTTTCTTTACTAGCATGAATAATCAAACAAATGATTAGTCATTCATATTAGGTAGTAAAACTATAAAGATATATGTTGAGAGAACCTAATTTCCTACCAGTGAAAATATAACTTCATTCGTGGAAAATAGATGGAATGGCTTGGTAGAACATAGACTAATGTACCAATCTTTTAGTATCATCTGATACACACTATCAGGTCACTATTTTTAAACAGACTCCAAGTCAGACCTTTGTTTCAGTTAACCACACTCCATAAAACTCACTCCACTGATTACTAACTGCTAATATTTATATAACCAAGTAACCAAATAATATATCCATTATCTGCTCCCTAATTCAATTAGGTCTCAGGCATCTTTACAGAGATAATTTCCTAATTATTACACACCTCTGAAGCAGGTTGGGCTTGAACCTAGTAGGGATACTACCACTACAATACAAGAATCCCAGACATTTCTTCAGACCATATTAGATGGTAACATTGTCATCTGCATTTGACGTCATTGTTGAATTGAATGACTCCCCCTTTTCCTAAATAAATCAGCCTGAAAGGTTTACTATAGAGCATCAGGATTAAAAATATTCAAAAAATAAAAGCAAACAAATGTTGTTAAACTTGAAAGAGTGCAGAAAAGATTTACAACGATGTTGCCGGGGTTAGAGGGTATGAACTATAGTGAGATACTTAATAGGCTGGAGCCATTTTCCCTGGAGTGTCACAGGTTGAGGGGTGACTTTACAGAGGTTTCTAACATAATAAGGGTCTTAGATAGGATGAATAGATAAAGTCTTTTTCCTACGGCAGGGGAATCCAAAACTAGCGTACATGGTTTAAGGTGAGAGGGGAAAGATATAAAAGAGACCTAAGGGGCAATGTTTTCATGCTGAGGGTGGTGCATGTATGGAATGAGCAGCAAGAAGAAGTGGTGGAGGCTGGTACAATTACAACATTTAAAAGGCATCTGGATGAGTGTATGAATAGGAAGGTTTTAGAGGGATATGGACCAAATGTAGGCAAATGGTACGAGATTAATTTAAAATACCTGGTTGGCATGGACAAGTTGGATTGAAGGGTCTGTTTCCATGCTGTACAACTCAATGACTCTATAAATTGGGATGTAATATTTTCATGCTCCAAAATGTCTTAGAGAAAGGTATATCAATGTTCAATTATAAAATGTATAAGTTCTAAAAGAAATTCTCAGCCTCTTTCACTGATGGGTTGTGGTAGGGTGGTACTGGGGTTAGTACAGGTCGGTAGATGGAATAATTGACAGTTGAAGGTAATATGCCCATCTGCTCCAATGGAAAGGAGACCAGAGGTCGCTTCTGTCAGCGAAGATCTGGATCAGAGTGCTCAAAAATATATTCTTCTCTCTGTTTAGTTTTTTGGTCTTCTTTCATCTTCTTCCAAGCAATATAGAACCCCTACAGTGTGGAAAAAGACCATTTGGCCCATTGAGTTTGCACCAACCCTCCAATGAGCATCCCATGCAGACCCACCCCATCCCTGTCACCTGCATTTCCCATGGCTAATCCACCTAACCTGCTCATCCGTGGACACTGACTTTTTTAGTATGGCCAATCCATCTAAACCGCACAACTTTGGACAACTTTAGGAGGAAACCCAAGGAGACACAGGTAGAACGTGCAACCTCAACACAGACAGTTTCCAAAGTCTGGAATTGAACCTGGGTCCGTGGCATTGTGAGGCAGCAGTGCTAACCACTGAGTCACCATGCTACTTGGAAACCACCTGTAAATAAATAATAAAACAAAGCTTGATACAGCACTGGTAAAATGGAAACTACAAGTAATTTGGCTCTCTTTGAATATAATGAATTACAGTGCAAGGATGAATTGTCTGGAAAATTAGACTGCCAAGCTGAGTGCTGTGGAGATGGGTAAAAATTGTGGAGCAGGTAGATATTTGAAGACTTGAACTTAATCTTATTAGGATAATGTGCTGGATTTTCATTTTATATAAAGTTCATACTGTATCTGATCCAAAAGTGTGGATACTGTCACGAGATCCTTATATGCAATTCTGTTCTCCAAAACTACCAGCCACTTCCAATGTAAAATTCACCCCAAAAAGCAAAGACGAAAACAATTGTGCATTTGATATTTAAGAGTTATACATTTCACTTTGAAGTTTAAAGAAATAATTGAAATATACATGAGGTGAAAATTGAGAATTTCTGTACAGTGGAAGTTAGGTGGTGCTTTTTGATTGTAATAGTGGGACTTCTAATTGCTTACATAATTTAATGAATTAAATGGATGCAGCCTTTCTGGATACAACCCAACGTAATGGTGTTGGCCATCTGTGGTACTGACAGATTTATTTTATTCACTAAAAACAACAGTTATGAGTTTACCAGTTTACTGGCACTGTTGTTCAAACTCGTACACCATATTAGAGAGTAACTACATTTCTGTTTCACTGGTTTTAAAAGAAAAAGATGATGAGAACTGGAGACAGAATTGGAGTCCCAAAGGCTGATGCCAACCTGGTGCCCAGTTCAGGATATCTCACCTGGGCTGCAGAGGAACTTGGAGTGGAAGAGGAAAGATCCAGTTCCTGTAGTCCACAATATAGGTGGAAAGAGGTTTTGCTGAGGTAATACGGGCATCCAGGGGCTAAATTAAAAAGCAGAACCTAAAATGTAGTAAACTCCAGATTACTACCTGAGCCACGAGTTAATTGGTACAGAGTCAACAGGATTAAAAAGGTAAGTGCGTGGCTCAAAGATCAGTGTGGGCAAAACAGGTTTGGATTCATTGGGACCCATGCTGGAAGAGCTGCTCCAATGGATAAGGCTCCATGCACATCATGTTGAGATAGTAAATCGCATAACAAGAACTGTAGACAGACCTTTAAACTAAATAGTTGCAGGGTGGGTTCAGTTACGTGAAAAATTATAAAATCAAAGGTAAAGGAGAAGGTAGGATTGCAAGTTAGTGATGGAGCTGATTGTTTCCAGAAAATAAAAAGAAGGGACAAAGATATGGATGTCATATTCTACCAAGGAACAATGAAAGCGAAGGCAAATTGATAAAAGAGCAAACTCAAAGGTTTTGTGTCTTAATGCACAAAGCATTCAGAATAAGGTGGATAAACTAACATATTGAGGAAAACGAATATGGTCTGGTGGCCATTATAGAAATATGGTGAGGAGGAGATCAAAATTGGGAACTTAATGTTCAGGGATATTTGACCTTTCAGAGATACAGGAGGGATGGAAAAGGTAGTGGGATAGCACTATTAATGAGAGGTAAAATGAGGACAGATGCGAGAGACGATCTAGAGGGGTACAATGTAGAGTCCATTTGGGTATAGGTAATCAATAGCAAGGGAATGAAGACATTGGTAGGAGTAATATACAGATCCCCAAACAGTAGCCACTCAATGGGAAAGGTTATAAATCAACATAAAATGGTGCATATAAAAAGAATAAAGCAAAAATTATGGGTGACTTTAATCTTCATGTTGATTGGATTAATCAAATTGAAACTGGTAGCGACGACAATTAATCCATAGTGTGTATGAGGGATAGTTTCCCAAACCAACCAGGGAGCATCATATCTTGGATTTGTTAATGGATAATATAGCAGTTTTAATAAATGACGACAAAGTAAAAGATCCTCTGGGAAATAGTGAACATAACATTAAAGAATTTGATATTTGTTTTGTGAGTGAGAAACTTATGTCAGAAGCAACTTTGTTTAACTTATATACAAAGAATTACAATGAAATAAGGTTAGAGTTAGCTAAAGTGAACTGGGTAGATAGATTAGTAGGAATGACAAAAAGCAAGATGTGACAGACACATAAGGAAGTAGTGCATGATCCTTAGCAAAACTATATTCCAGTAAGGAAGGAAGGTTCGAAGAGAGGGATAAACCAGTCCATGGCTAATCAAAGGCGGCAAGAAGAGTATTAAGTCAAAAGAGAAATCAAAAAAGAGCAAAAAGCCAGTTTTAGTCCTGAAGACTGGGATATATTCGGCAATAGAGGACTAAAAGTATAATAACAACGACAATAGAAATTATGAGGGCAAACTCATAATTTCTATTGTAAAGAGCTTCTTTACATATATAAAAGGGAAGAGAGAGGTCAAAGTTAATATAGGCCCCACAGAAAATGAGTCTGGGGAGATAGTTTGGAGAACAAAGTAATGGCAGAGGAGTTCAACAGATATTTTGCACCAGTCTTTATGATGGAAGATACTTTGAACATCCCATTAATAATAAAGTATACAGCAGGAATTAAGTACTATAACCATCACTGAAGAAGCAGTATTAGACAAGATAATGGGGCTAACTGCAGGTAGGTTCCCTGCCTTGCATTCTGGGATCCGAAAAGAAGTGGAGGCTGAATAGACAGGGGCTGTTTTCCCTGGAGCGTTGGAGGTTGAGGGGTGACCTTATAGAGGTTTACAAAATTATGAGGGGCATGGATAGGATAAATAGACAAAGTCTTTTCCCTGGGGTCGGAGAGTCCAGAACTAGAGGGCATAGGTTTAGAGTGAGAGGGGAAAGATATAAAAGAGACCTAAGGGGCAACTTTTTCACGCAGAGGGTGGTACGTGTATGGAATGAGCTGCCAGAGAATGTGGTGGAGGCTGGTACAATTGCAACATTTAAAAGGCATTTGGATGGGTATATGAATAGGAAGGGTTTCGAGGGATATGGGCCGGGCGCTGCCAGGTGGGACTAGATTGGGTTGGGATATCTGGTCGGCATAGACGGGTAGGACCGAAGGGTCTGTTTCCATGTTGTACATCTCTATGACTCTATGACTACAGAGATCATCGATGCATTGTTTTTAATTTTCCAAAAATCCTTGGATTGTGGAGAATTACCAGAGGATTGTGAAACCACTCATATGACACCCCTCTTCAAAAAGGAGGGAGGCAAAAAGTGTATAATTAGAGACCATTAGCCTAACATCTATTGTCAGAAAATCTTTGGAATCAATTATTAAGAATTCATAACATTTGGAAAACATTTGGAAAATCATAATCTCATCAAACAGAGTCAGCATGGGTTCATGAAAGGTAAATTAATCTAAGTATTAGAGTTTTTTGAGGAAATCTCACCAGAGTGGATAGAAGGGAACCAGTAAATGTGTTGTGCTTGGACTTCAATAAGGCACCTCACAAAGAGTTAAGTTGTAAGCTAAGAGCCCACATGTTGATAATTGTTTATTGGCATAGGTGGAGAATTGGTCAGTGGGCAGGAAACAACTTGTGGGGATAAAGGGTACTTTTTGAGGTTGGTGACCTGTAACAGTGGCTTTCCACAGGATTTGTGCTGGAACCACAATTGTTTACAATATATGTTAATGAATTAGAGGAGGGAAGTGAATGTGCTGTAGCCAAATTTATAGGTGACACAAAAATAGCTGGAAAGGCAACTTGAGAGAGGGATGCAGATAGTTACGAGATATTGATAGGTTAAGTAAGTGGGCCGAAAATCAGTAAATGGAGTACAATGTGGGAAAGTTTGAAGTTGTTCATTTTGGAAGGAAGAACAAAAGAACATTGTATTATTAAACATAGAAAAATTGCAGAAAGCTGCAGTACAAAGGGACTTTAGAGGTACTTGTACATGAAATACAGGAAGCTAGCACATAGGTGCAGCAGGTAATCAGGGAGCCTAAGGGAATATTGGCTCTTTTTTTCAAGGGGGTTGGAGTATAAGAGTGGCGAAGTTTTATTACAACTGTATGAGGTGCTGGGTAGACACATCTGGAATACTGTGAGCAGTTTTGTTCCTCTTATTTAAAGAAAGATATAATTTCATTGGCGGCAGTTCAGCGAACGTACACTAGGATGATCCCTGGTATGGAGAAATTATCTTTACGAGCAAAAGCTAAACAGGTTGGACTCTATTTAGAGTCCCATTATATTCCCTTATTATAAATGCATTTGAAATCTTTAGAAACTGAGAAATTCATCTCAGATTAAAAATAACAACAATAAAATTTCACTGAGGCAGTTAAAGATAATTTATAATTGCTCTACATTGGAAATTTAATTTCTGTCCCTTTAAATAAAGCTCAGCAATTCATTGTTATGAATTGACGGGGAGATAACCCTGGTGAGAAAAATTCCCTGGGAGAACGTCAGTTCTAAACCAGCCACTTCTCACACTGGGTTTCCTGTAACAGTTGGGGCTTTTTTGCCTGGCATGCTGAAGAAAGATTTACTTCCTCAAACAAATGACTCATTTTCTACCTAAGCTACACTACATTAATGTGCACATCTCTTATGATTAGTATAATTGGTATGGCAAAGGTTTTTGAAACAATTTGCCTGCTAATCTCATTCACAGAATGACCTTGATTGTAACCAAGGAGAGAGTATTTATAATGAACTTGCAAAGTTATTAAATTTTTGATGTTAAATTGTGTGCATCATTTTATTTTGTATCTGTGTTTGCAAATTTTCATAATTTATCAATATTTTTTGTTGATTTAAAATATATACTTTTAATAACTTCAGATGTGAAGAAATAAAATCCTTTTGGTTCCTGTACAAGACAATCTTAAAGACTAGACATCATTTGTGGAGACAAAACATTTCTGTTTTTCTTTCTGATTTCCAGCACCCAGTTCTTTGTTTTTCTTCGTTTAATCTTAAAGACTTGTTCATGAATTCTCCATTTGCTTTCATGTCATTTGCATTAGTTTGTCATGACCATCCAAAAAAACTTTGTTAAAGATGGATTTTGGTACAAATGATGTCTTAATTTCAAAGTAGTATGAAAATATGACAATAACAAAAGAACATGACTTGAAATCAATCTTAGGTTCCTATATTTATTAAGATCCCATCTTCTCATGCCTTCTAAATTTGTTTGGTTTGGATATTTGTTTAGAAGTGCAAGTAAATTGCTGCATCACCAGGAAGGTATGTTTGAGGCCTGGAACCATGAGAAGGGAGGTGGTAAAAGGGGCAAGTGTTACACATTCTGTAATAGTATGGAAAGGGTCACTGGGGGATGAAAGTGCATTAGGAGTGATGGGAAAGTGGGCCATGGAACAGTCCTCGTGGAATGCTGACAAGGGATGGGTGGGGAAGATATGTTTGCTTAAAGCACCCTGTTGGGGATGGCAAAGATGACAGAGTATGGTCCTTTGAAAGCGGAGACTAATGGAGGAGAGTATGTAAACAAGAGGTGGTTCTGGAAGGGACAGTATGAGGATAGAAGAGTAGGAAATGGTAAGCTATGATAAGGGATGAGAGGAGGTGGGGAGAGTCTTCAGGTGAAGAGAAAAAGCATAAATGGAAATTGGAAGCAAAATTGAGAAACTTTTCCAATTCCAGGAGATGTTATTGATATGCCAGAGGAGGAGTTGTGGGAGGGGCCCAATTAGAATTGGAACAAGGAATGTTTCATATATCCCATAAAAAGATGGGCATAGCTATGACCCTTGTGGGATATATGAAACATGGACAAAGTTGGGGGAAATGAACTAAGTAAAGGAGAAATTGTTCAAATTGAGAATGAGGTCACCCACATGAAGTATGGCGGTGTGAGCTGGGAACCATTCAACTCTCCTTTCAAGTAACAAGTGGAGAGCCTTCAGAACATCATACATATATGTAGAGAGATTGTATATTCATGGTGAAAAGGAGGTGACTGGGATGAGAAAGCTTCAAATTATGCAATCTATGTAAGTGTTAGACAATTCATAAGTATAGGTGGGAAGAGACGAGATAAGCAGAGGAAAATAGAACTGAGAGACGAAGACATAAGTTCAGTGGGGCAGTAACAGGCTGGAATAATGGGTATGCCATGACAATCCTGTTTGTGGATTTTGGGAAGAAGATAGAAATGGACTGTACAGGGTTGGGAATGTGAGATTGGAAGGTATGAAGAAAAGAACCAGAAGAGTTGAGGTTAGAAGCAGTCCTGGAAACAACAGCTTGATGTTGAGTGATGGGTTTATGTGCTGTAATAGGATGTGAAGCTTCCTCCGGTTATTTGGTATTTGACATTCTGACAGCCAAGGATCTGCCAGCCAATGAAACCTGGTGCCTCTAGAACTCGGCATTGCCATGGAATAGTGTCTGGTTGCAGCATGCACAATACAGTCTGAATGGAGGAGCTATTACAGAACATATAATTTAATATGGATATAATTTATATATAAACATTTTTTTGGACTCTTAATCTGGTTTTAATATGTGTCATTGTTGTTTGTGGGGTGTGGGGGAGGGGGTATGGGTTTTGGTCCGTAGGGAGGGGGAAGACTTTTCAGCCATCACCCCCCAGGTCCTATGTCCAGTCCCTTGATCACACAGATGAGAGCAGATTGAGGGACCCCACTCCAATTTCACAAGCATCTGGCTGCCTGCACTAGTTAACAGTGACAAGGCTGATGGTTCTTTGTCCCATCTGGAGCTGGAAATTATTGTTTTTTTTTCTCTTTCACTCTCTCTTCACAGAAAGAGCGGGAGCACCAGGGGGAAGTGACGACGACCAGAGGGGCAGCCAGGAAGGAAGGCGGTGAGTATTCATACTCACCCTTCGAAGCCGTCGGTCATTTCCAGTGTGAGCAGCAGCGAAGGTAAGACCGTTTGGTTTTAAAAGTGCTTACCGGTAGCGGGCAGCGGTGTTTTTTTTTCTCTTTCACTCTCTCTTCACAGAAAGAGCGGGAGCACCAGGGGGAAGTGACGACGACCAGAGGGGCAGCCGAGACCCGGAAGCAGTTATTGTAAGCTTACCTGGGTAGGTTTTTTCCCCCTTTAAAAGCGCGAAGGAGAGACTCACGTTTGGTATGTTGCCTCCCAGGTGCAAGGGTACGTGATGTCTCTGATCGTGTTTTCCGGGTCCTGGAGGGGGAGGGGGAGCAACCCGAAGTCGTGGTCCACATTGGCACCAACGACATAGGTAGGAGGAGCGC
>NC_057736.1:28413686-28431698 GCF_004010195.1 Chiloscyllium plagiosum
GTGTACAAGATGATTAGGGGGTTATATAGGGTTGACAGTGTGAACCTTTTTCCACATATGGAGTCGGGTATTACAAGGGGGCATAGCTTTAAATTAAGGGGGGGTAGATATAGGACTGAAGTTAGGGGTAGGTTCTTCACTCAGCGAGTCGTAAGTTCATGGAATGCCCTGCCAGTAGCAGTGGTGGACTCTCCCTCTTTATGGGCATTTAAGCGGGCATTGGATAGGTATATGGAGGATAGTGGGTTAGTATAGGTTAGGTGGGCTTGGATCGGCGCAACATCGAGGGCCAAAGGGCCTGTACTGCGCTGTATTCTTCTATGTTCTATGTTCTAAATGGAAACAGTCCCATAAATGGTAATTAATTGATCACTTAAAGGCCTCATTTAGTAGCAGGGAAGGAAAGTCAAGGATGGACCTTCCATCCAGAGGTTAATTGTCGTGAAGGCAAGAAAGTGATGAGATCCTGAGAAATCATCATCCCAGTTAGTTAAGCTTCCTTCCTGCCTCCAGGTCTGCTGCATGTTTCAGTCTGATTTCACCCTTAATTAATACATTTTATAAGGTGCACCTTTGTAGACCTGAAAGGATCAGGACCTAGAATCAACCAATTTCGGAAGCTAAACTGCATGTTAAACAGGTTGGTGCTCCTTTCTCAAACAAAGAGAAGGTTGAGGGAAACCCAATAAGAGATTCTTAACATTTGGATGGGGTGGAATGGAGAAGGTACTTCCACCTGTGGGAGAGTACAAAACCGAATGTCCTTAATATAAGATAACCTCGAGGAAACACAGTAAGGAATTTAGAAAAAACATGTTTTCCCAGACAGTGGATAAATGGTATTTGATATCACATGGCACATTGGAGGGAATAGCTTAGATATTCATCCTCAAAAGGATAGAGTAGGTAAAGTAAGCAAAAAGGGAGCTTATATGCACTATGAGCACAGACATTGACCATTCATACTGAATATCTTGTTTCTGCTTTGTATATGTGATGTAATTTCTGTGTTATAATTTAATATGGACATAATCTATATATAAACATTTTTCTGGACTCTTAATCTGGTTTTAATATGTGTCAAAACAACAAGTGAAAACAAGACATCCAAATGCATCATAAGCAGGATGTCCATTAATTCCAAAGGAATACATAGGATTTTACAACACAGAAAATGGTCACTTAGTTCAAATAGTCTAGGGCACCATTTAAGTTCCAACAGAGCCTCCTGAAATCCTTCCTCACTGAAATTTATCATCTTAACTCACTATTCCATTTACTCTCACACGTTATCTGACTTCCCTTTAACTGTATCGGAATTATGGTATATGCTTCAGCCACTCTTTGTAGCAGTGAGTTCCACATTCTCATTGCGCTTTGGGTACAAAAGATTTCTTCGTTCGTCACTGGATTTCTCAATGACTACCATATTTAGTGAACTCTAGGTATAGTTTTCCTGAAAAAGAAAACCTTTCACTGTATATTAAAATCTTCCATAGTTTTAAAGACCTCCTTTAGGTCACTTCTCCCCCTTCTGTTTTCCAGAGCAAATATACCCAGCCTTCTCACTCTTTCCTGATAGGTATAACTTCACAGTTATCACCCATGTAAATTTTCTCAAGAGATTACGAGGGACTGGGGGAAGGAGATCTACATTGTTTGGAGTCATACCTAGTACATAGGCAATTGGTCATGATTGTTGGACAACAATCATCTCAGTCCAAAGATGACACTGCAGGAGTTCCTCAGGATCATGTCATAGGCCCAATATTCTTCAATACTTCAGCAAAGATCTTTCAGAATGAACTCCACAAAAGTTGATACCCATCATTGTGTCATGCTTTACTTACATTCTGGAGAGTTTTTGACACTGAGCCGGCTTCTTCAGATCCAGCTCCCAGAGAGAGCACAACATCTGAAACTCTTGTGTATATCTGTCAGCCAGCGCTCCCTGATTGGATCACGGTAACAGTCCCAATTGGGGAACTTACATTCTATGAAGTCCACCCGGCTGATCTTGTTCCAATCAATACATCCTTCCCCCTCTGAGTCCAAGAACATAGACCAGTTCTTTTTTTTTGAAACTCCTCCAGGGGTGTTTTCACACTGGGTCAGGTTCCTCCAACTCTGACTTTGATACAGTGGCATGCAATGCACAATACATCACCTCTTATGCCCAGCCATCTCAAATGAAATTAATTCTCCCCTTCAGGTTGCAAAGGAATCAGGACAGTGACATTGGCCATGTCCAACTCTGATTCTGAGGTATCTGCAACACTTGACAGAGAAGGAGAACCTACAGGATCTGGAGGAGTCAGAAAGGTAGTTGAGAAGCCGGTTACACATTTTGCTCTCACACTGTTTCTGAGTTTCATATGGTTCAAGCACTTGTTCAGGCCCAATGCAACTACCCAAACTTTATACAGTACAACCTCGCTTATCCGCACAAGACAGGCAGGGAGTATTTTGTTCGGATAACTGAGAGTTGGGATAACAGATTGTTCAGATAATGGATAGCATTTATACGGGGCCTTGAGATCTTGTTTGGATAATCTGAAATTCAGATAATTGACATTCAGACAATCGAGATTATACTGTTCATCATTGGACCTGACCTCACATCGACAATGCTTCTTACTCATGCAGGGCTATTCCTATGGTTCCTACACCAGATTTCATCCCTGATGTAAATTGTCTCTTTTGCTGAGCAGAGTCTATGTCTGGCATTGGTGTTCATTCTGCCATTTCATTCCACTTCCACATCAAAACATTTTGATGTAAGCTTCTAACTTTTATACAGGTCATTCTGCTATAACACGCGTTTCGTTAATGTGAATTCGTTGTAACACGATTGACGAATTGGGGACACTGTTTCTAAAACACAAACTTTTCAAGCATTTACTGGTTATAATGTGAAGGTGGCTCCATTAGTTTAAGTGGTGCTGATATTACACGATTTTCTTATAATACACATTTGCCTGAAAATGAACCTACTGCGTTATAGCAGAACTGACTGGACACAATATTATGCTCCCCTATCAACAGGATTGAAGGTGTGACCTTGCTGTTGCTTAGCCACCTTTACCTTGAGCTGCTTGAAAGTTTACAGGCTGGTGGCAGACAGATGCTCACTGATCTATTAAAGCCCATTCATGGAAATTTAATAACCATTTAAGTAACCATTAAAATTAAACCAGCATTTTGCCCATGGCAGGGGAGAGACTCACATTACCGGGGTAGTGTGACAACTTTAACCTTCCCAGTATTGCGTTGGAGAGTAGGAGGACGGCTTTCTTTTCCATCCATGGCAGAGCCCTATCCCCATGTCACACCCCAACCCCGAAGGCCATTCCCCTTCTGACAGTCTTGTTCTGTTCTATATTGCTGTTTTCGCCTTCAGCATACACACACACACACACACACACATACACACCTCGAAATGTGTCCCATGAAATCTGTGGCATCTGTCTGCCAACTCTCTGGCCACAGGTTTCTGGAGATCACAGCTGGTCAGGCAGCATCCATGGAGAGGAAGCAAGTTAATGTTTCAAATGTACGTGACTTCAGAGTCATCTAGACTGAAAATGTTAACTTTCATTTTCTCCATGGATGGTGCCTGGTCCACTGTTATCTCCTGCATTTTTTGTTTTCAGCATAGATTCCAACATCTGCAGTAATTTGTGCCTCAATAAAGTTTATCCTTATTTAGTCTATTGTTCTTTTTCATCATTTTAAATATCTCTAGAGCATTTCTTTGTAATATTCTCTGTTTGAAGTCTGAAAATCAGTTTCTGCTGTCACTCTCCATGACTGAAGTCTCGTTGGTATATTGCTCGTAACGTGGTAACTTCTTAAAGTTATCTTCTTTGCATTTGCTGCAATTTGGACTCCTGTTGTGGTGGATTTAATTTAGAGCTGTGGCCTACTGATATTAGTAATGACAATGCCTACAAATACTTTTTGATGCTCTGAAACAACTTAGACAAGTTTTGTAAAATTGCTAATTAATCCAACCACCTATTTGATGAGTTATTGATGGTCACAACCTCCCTGACTTCAACAGGTGTATCGTGCACCAAGACTGTAGGCCTCACTAAGCTGTAGGGCTGGGCATCAGAGGGTAATATCAGGAAATGGAGTTGAATTGCAAAAAGATGTGTGGGAACATGTGACAGCTCAGTCCTGCTGGACTCGACAGTGAAGAAGAAGGAGTTTAGCTGGGGGGAGGAGCATATTCATCAGGCTGAGCCTGTGACCCACTGTGTCGAGTGTGACCTGCATTGCCTTCCATACTGCTGCATTTTAACAGTCAGTTCAAAAATATCTGTAATATATATAGTATTCAATTGTTTGGGACACAAATCATGGTCACAATAACTCTGTCCCATGCCATTGGTAATTACATGTTGAAGATAGGCATCTCTATGAAATAGAAATGGTCACAGATAACATTAAATATGGCACCTACAGGTCACAACTCACAAAGACGATGAAGGATCCCATTGGCTACACCTGCGGGTCCTGGACATAGAGTTGATTCCCTCTCAATTTGAACAACATGTACAACATCCTAGTGGATTTGTGTGGCATGGAGTGCGCTGCATTCATCCTCATAAAGTCCACGATGTTAAAGGTCCATATAGAGGCATTCCATGGCCCTCCTCCTTGTCAGAGTCCTCCAGGAGAACATTTCAGGCAACACTGTGCATTGAGGAAATAATTCTTTTCCTTTGACAAGTTTTGAAGATGGCATGAATTTAATGATGGACAACTTTTGGAGCTTAGTTCTTAGCCAGCAATACATTTAGAAATGTTCACTTATATTCACAATGAAGTGTCAGCTGTGTTAGCTATGTGGCCTGAGGAGTATTTCGTTTTGGTTCCCCTCCAACAATGTACAGGGTGAAGGGCTGATAGTTCTGACCTGGAGCAATACCAGGCTTTAAAAATAGCATCCGTGCCAAGAATCCCAGGAAGATTCACAGGGGAGAGAGGAAAGATAAGGCAAATGAGGTGCCAAAGAGGTGTGGTGCAAAGGTCATGCATGCGCTTCAGAGAATAGTGTGAAAAACCTCACTAGGGCTCATGGGCAGAAATCCTCCATGCAACTTGAAAAGATCGACATTTGGCTGGTTTCTGGTAAAATTCAGCTCTCTTTTGTAAATCACGGGAAAAACATTTGTAGGACGCATTTAATAAACAGTGAATGAGGGCATATTTTGAAAGGATGGAAAATTGGTTCGATACACTTAAGGATGCATCCTGAATCCTGCTCATTTTTCTTTGATTTGCCATCCAAAAGCACCAGATATAACAACAGTAATATTTTCCAGTTTGGTTTTAAGATGACAACAAAAATAAATTGTGATCTCTGTATGTGATGTCTAGATTGGCCATAATGCCTTGATTGAGCTGAATTGGATCATATAATCTAGTATACCCAAAATGTCTGGAATGAGAATGCTAGAGCAAGGTATGTATTAAAAATTGTTAACTCAAAATCTATCAAAGATCTTATGAAGTTAGTCTGCTTTATGCTGTACGAGAGCCAAGTAAGTGGAAAGAAAGGGATAAGTACCAAAGTGAAGGCAAACTAATGAAGGCAATCTTCGGACAGGGTAAATGTGTTTGATATCTATTAGTTGGTGCCAGTTTACTCCATTGCATTAAAATCATGCTGGAAATCAGCAGTTGAAATGCCAATTGCAACTGAAACAGTAACTTCATACTGTTATAGAGAAATTTTAACCATGCTGACTGCTCCATATGAATCTTATGATAATGCAAACCATCAGATGTGTTCAGGCAAAGTTTTCCATCTTTAATTGAGCACTTTGATCTTAATCCAATTTCTGCTCTTTCACCTGGTACAATGTAACTCACTGTGCCTAACCTCTGCTCCTTCCTTTGTTTCCTCCTCTCAGAGCTCTATTCTGTTTTATCCCTCCCTCTTGTGCCTATGTTAAGTATTCCAAATTGATGGTTTTTCCTGAGTACAAAGGCCACTCCTGACTTCTGTGCGAGGTTTTTCCCTTTCCTAACCTCTCATCTCAGCGTTAAGGCTTTAATTGCTGCTGTCTGCTGATATTCCATGGTCCATTCCTGAAAAGAAGATTATGGATAAAGCAACGTAACCTTTTAAACTGATTAATGTCTACCATATTTGGAACAATAAAATATGCTTTTTCAAGTAAATTGTTTCAGGAACCTGTGTTAGCCCAATATGATTCACACCTTCACACTCAAACATTCAACATCTGTGATGTCTCTCACAACTTCTCCTTTTTGCCTATGTTGGTTGCTTCTTCCTCTCTGTTTGCACGCTAAGCCCCACTCATATTTTCACAACATGCCAACTAGCATACACTAACCTACTCCATGTTTCTTGCAGGAAAACTGAGACAGACTTGGAACAACTTCAAAAGCATGAACAGCGCCTGATGTTACTAACTTTGACTGTTCTAACACTGCACTGAAAATGGCAAAGTTGAGGCCACATGCAGGAAGGTGTTTGGGTGCATGCTGTACATTTTCTGTTTGCACTTCCACTTTAGCTCAGGCTGACAACATCATAATACCAGGCTGTATACTGCTGTTACATGGCTGCTGCTCCAGACCCCAGGTGTTATGCATTAACTTCCAGCTTCCTAAACTTTTCTCAGTTCTTGCAACTGGGCAAAAAGAGGGAACCACTTCCTCATGATATATTATTATTCATACATAGCTTTCTAAGAACCAGCCTCCTGGGTGTTATATATTAAGTTAGAACAATCTGCACTGGCTCGTGTGTGGTATCAAGACAGACTGCACAAATTTTAACAGGGACCAGGCATGAGTTTAAAAAGACAGCTCAAACTGCAGCTTGTTTAAGGACAATTTCAGATTCCAGAAACTCAGGACAATGATGCAAACCTTAAGGGCTTGACCTTAAAGAGAAAAATGCTTTGAGTACCAGCAATTGCTGATCTAGACCCCCTGGGTGTTTGCCGAGATTGCCCCCTGCCCCCTCAGACACTGAACCTTCACCACCTCCGCACTGCTGTTGTTCAGCAACAGGTTGACCAAACTCAAGTGAATTTGTTCCACAAAGTGAGCTTTCAATTGTCCATCTCCAATAGCTTCCCAAAAACCGGGAAAGCTGCAGCCCGCACGGCGTCCTTATCCTGTAGGGAAACAGCACTTCCGTGAAACCTCCAGGAGCTCAAGGTGGGGATTCCAGACTCTGTAAACCCCTCTCTGGGGCAGCTGAAAAGACAACACACTCTTTCACTCCAAATGGTCATAGGGAGAGGCTGAATAGGCTGGGGCTGTTTTTCCTGGAGCGTCAGAGGCTGATGGGTGACCTTATAGAGATTTATAAAATCATGAGGGGCATGGGCAGGATAAATAGACAAGGTCTTTTCCCTGGAGTGTGGGGAGTCCAAAACTAGAGGGCATAGGTTTAGGGTAAGAGGGGAAAGATATAAAAGGGACCTAAGGCAACTTTTTTTCACACAGAGGATGGTGTGTGTATGGAATGAGCTGCCAGATGAAGTGGAGGAGGCTGGTACAATTGCAACATTTAAAAGTCATCTGGATGGGTATATGAATAGGAAGGATTTGGAGGGATATAACTGCTGGCAAATGGGACTAGATTAGTTTGGGATATCTGGTCAGCATGGACGAGTTGGACCGAAGAGTCTGTTTCTGTGCTGTACATCTCAATGCCTCTATAACTCTATATTGAACTATTGTTGAGCGATGCTGTAACATGTCAGGTCTAGTCAGACATCTTTAAACATATAAAAGGGAAGAGAGAGGTCAAAGTGAATATCAACCCATTAGATATGAATCTGGGAAGGTAGTTATGGGGAAGAAGGAAATGGCAGAGGAGTTAAACCAATATTTTGCATCAGTGTTTGTGGTGGAATAAACCTTGAACCCTTCAATAATGCTAAAGAATACCAGGAAGTAATTAAATGCCATTACTATCACTAGACAAAAAGTATCAGAAAACCTAATGGACCTAAAAGCAGATAGGTATCCTTATGGCCTCCATCCTAAAAGAAGTAGCTACAGAGATAGTGGAATTAGTGGTTGTAGTTTTCCAAAAATCCTTGGATTCTGGAGAAGTACTAGAGGATTAGAAAACTGCTGATTTAATAAGGGAGAAAGGCAAAAAGTAGATAACTAGAGACTGACTAGCCTAACATCTATTGTAGGAAAAATGTTGGAATCAATTATTAATGAAATAATAGCAGCACATTTAGAAAATTACATTCTAATCAAGCAGAGTCAACATGACTTTATGAAATAGAAAATGCATCTGACTAGCTTATTAGAGTTTTTCAAGGAGATCTCAGACAGAATGGATAGAGGCGAACCAGTAGATGTGTTATATTTGGACTTCAAAGAAGGCGCTTGACAAGGTACCTCACAAAAGGTTTATGTCAGAAGATGAGAGCCCACAGTATCTTGGCATGGATAGTGAACTGGCCAATGGACAAGGAACAGTGCATGGGGATTAGAGGTGTTTTTCAGGTTGGCAACCTGTAACTAGTGGGGATCAGTGTTGGGACCGCAACTGAAATAAATGTAAAATAACATCTTTGAGGCAGGGAGTGAATGTACTGCAGCCAAATTTTCAAATGTAGGTGGAAAAGAAGGCTGTATGGGGGATAGATTAAGTAGAGGTATAAAGTTGGCAAATGGAGTATAATGTAGGAAAATGTGAAGTTATTCATTTTGGAAGAGAGAATAAAAGGACAACGTATTATTTAAATGGAGAAAAACTGCAGAGATTTGCAGCCCAAAGGGCTTTGCAGTACTTGTACATGAAACGCAGGAAGCTAGCACACAAATGCAGCAAAAATTCAGTAAGGTTAATTGAGTGTTGGCCCTTTATTTCCAGGGGAAATATAAGAGTGGAGAAGTTTTACTGAAACTGTACAGGGTGCTAGTGAAACCATATTTGGAGTACTTTAAACAGTTTTATTTCCCTTATTTAAAAAAAAGATATTATTCCATTGAGGGTAATTAAGAGAAGTTTCACTAGAAATTTCCCGATGGTGTTTGTCTCATGAGCAAAGGCTAAACAGATTGGGACGCTACCCGCTGAAGTTTATTTAATGAGAGGTGATTTAAATTCAACATACAGGATTCTTTAGGGGCTTGGCAAGATAAATGCTGAGAGAATGTTTCCCTTCGTGGGAGAGGCTAAGACCAGAGTGTGTGTTATCAGGATAAAAGGGCAGTAACCTCAGACTGAGATGAGGAAGAATTTCTTCTCTTAAAGATTTATGAGTTTTTGGAACTGCTTGCCACAGAGAGCTGTGGGGATACCATCCTTGTGTGTATTTAGGACTGACATAGATAGATTCTTGATCAGTAAGGGTATCAAGAGTTATGGAGAAAACAGAGGAAAGTGGACAGTCTATCTCTCAGTCAACTGTTTGTATCCCTCTTACAACATTGAGGAATTTCAAATCAATTATGATCCCAATGAATAGCAAAACAGGCTTGAGGAACTGAATGGCCTACTCCCATTCCTACTTCACATGGTTTTATTATTTATAGAAGTCTGATACTCACATGGAAATACAAATAGCTACATATTGATAATAAGAACAGACTTTGTACAGTTATACAGTATTTATATTTATCTTTTTCGAGGCATAAATAATGGCAGGGATCCAGTGAAGAATAAACAGTAAGCAGAAAACCTGTCACCTCTCATTTCACCAAATAGACAGGAACTTCCTAATCCACTAAGAAAATTGTGCTCACAAGTACAGTCTTCAGAAAACATCTTCTAGATGGTCTTTCAGTGAGATATCTATAGACCTTACTAAATATTGTAAAGAGATGTTTATTTTCAATAGGGGTTAGTTCAATAGATTAGTGTAGGAAAATGGGATCAGAATCTGCTTCACTTAATCTTTGAAAGCTGTTTTATTGCACAATATCCAGTTTCTTGTCACATTACCTGATATTAAAGACTATGACGGTGAGCAGCTAATGTTGCTAACGACAGCAAAGGAGACTATTACTGAGGATACTCTTTTTGAAGTCATCTGTCATTCAGTGAACATTGTGATTTGTGATGAGCTGCGCAGTGGAAGCAAAGGATGCAATTTAGCTGGAAATGTAGTCTTTGCTGCCAGGCAGTGACAGCTTCCAGTCACCAGTGTCTTTGATAATTCCAAGATTGGTGCTATATTTAGAACTGAAGTAATTTTCTGAAGCTAGTCCCAGTAGGAGATCTGAGTCACCTCGTGGGAAATGCTGTGTTGGTTCCGCTGCTCAAGTTGCAGTGTACTGAAAGGAATCTGATGTTCGAGGGTTTGATTTATATTTACATTTGAATTAAAATTAAAGATTCTTTTATCTCTTTGCTATAATTACTTTAAGAAAATTGTCAGAAAGCCACACCACTTCCATTTCGTTTAACTGTTTCTCTCTCTCCACAGATGTTGCTGAATATTTCCAGTGAAGTGGAATGTTAATTCATTTCATCAGATTGACACCTCATTTATAGGTAATACCTAACCTGCTCCAGCATTTTCTTCTACCTTATTTGTCAAAACATGGTTGATGGTATTGTCACATGCAGTTGTAGATTGTGGTGGAATACAATTCTGCTGCTACTAACAGCCCACAGGACTGATAGATATTTGGTTTTCAGCTGATAAATTCAAAACATATCTATCATTTTTTATCTTGTCAGTATGCAGCACAACATAATAGAAATGTGAAATAGGACATTGTCCCAATAAGGACTCACCAATAGTCACTCCTACCAATATTGGGATGAACAGGTCCATCTGCAAATGTCAGGTGGTTAGGATGAAGTCAATTGTTTTGATCTTGTATTTGTTCTCTTACCAGTTTTCATAGGCGCAGTTTGACAGTTGTAACTTTTAGGATTCAGCCTGTTTGGTTAATTGTGATGTTTTGAACTACTCTTGGCAAAATAAATTCTAAACCCCCAACCAATAGCAGATTTTCTGCACTTGTCACCCTCAGTGCTACTTCCAAATAGCGCTTAATGAAGAGCCAAATTGAATCATCAGCTAAGGTAGAGCAACAAGTAGTATTCAGAAAGAGATTTCCTTGCCCAAGTTTAGTCTGATGCATGAGATAAATTCCAACATCAATGCGAAGTATTTCCAAGGTTACTCTTTGCTAACTATATACCATTGTGTCACTTCCTATGATAGATTTGTCCTGTTTGTAAGACTGGACAAACCCAGTTAGGGATGATATGGGGGAATCTGGGGCATTGGCTAAAAGTGTGATTCTGTGAATATGAATGTCAGGTTGCTGTTTGTCAAGTCTGGGGGATTCCTCTTACAATTTTCGCACAATCCCCCAGACGATATTGAGCTAGATGCTCTTTTTATTTTTGAATTCAGTACATACGTCAATGCCAGATGATCCGACAAGTTTTATTCTTATTGTACTTCGTTGAAGTGAATTCGGATTAGATTACTTACAGTGTGGAAACAGGCCCTTTGGCCCAACAAGTCACACCGACCCGCAACCGACCCATTCCCCTACATTTACCCCTTTACCTAACACTACAGGCAATTTAGTATGGCCAATTCACCTGACCTGCACATTTTTGGACTGTAGGAGGAAACCAGAGCACCTGTAGAAAACCTATACAGACACGGGGAGAATGTGCAAACTCCACACAGTCAGTCGCTTGAGTCGGGAATTGAACCCGGGTCTCTGGCGTGTGAGGCAGCAGTGCCGCCCAAAGTTATTACAACTAAGAAATTTGATAGATGATTTCAGAGACCACTAAAGAGTTAAACATATAGCTGTGAATCTGGATTCACAGACAGAACAGATCAGGTAAGAACATAGTGTCATAGAGTTCTACAGCACAGTAACAGACCCTTCGGTCCAACTCATCTAAGCTGACCCAGATATCCTAAACTGATCTAGTCCCATTTCCCACCATTTGGCCCATATCCCTCTAAACCTTTCCTATTCATGTACCCATCTGAGTGCCTTTTAGACATTGTAATTGTACTACCTCCACCATTTCCTCCGGCAGCTCATTCTATACATGCACAAACCTCTGTGTGAAAACACTGCCCCTTAGGTCCTGTTTAAATATTTTCCCTTTCACTTTAAACCCATGCTCTCTAGTTTTGGATTCCCCTAGCCTGGGAAAAAGATTTTGGCTATTCGCCCTCTCCATGCCCCTCATGATTTTATAAGCCTTCTGCGCTCCAGGGGGAGAAATCCAGTCTATTCAACATCTCCCTATAGCTCAAATCCTCCAACCATGACAATATCCTTGTAAATCTTTTCTGCAACCTTTGATGTTTCACAACATCTTTCCTATAGTGGAGAGATCAGAATTGAATGCAGTATTCTAAAAGTGACCTCATCTATGTCCTGTACAGCTGCAACATGACCTCCCAACTCTTATACTCACTGATATGAAGGCAAGCATACGAAACACCTTCACCACCCTGTCTACCTGAAACTCTATATGCAAGTAATTATGTACCTACACTCCTAAGGTCCATTTGTTCAGCAACACTCCCTATGAGCTACCATGAACTGTACATGTACTGCTCTGATTTGCCTTACCAAAATACAACACCTCACATTTATTTAAATCAAATTCCATCTAACACTTCTCGGCCCAGTGGCCCATCTGATCGAGGTCCATTTGTACTCTGAGATAATCTTCTTCACTGTCCACTACACCACTAATTTTTGTGTAATCTGCAGCCTGACTAACCATACCTCTTATATTCACATTCAGCAAAAGACCACCCACCCCTTCAAGCCTCTTCTGCCATTTAGTATGATTATGGCTGATCTTCTGCTTCAACTCCATTTTCCTAGCTCCTCATCAAGTCCCTTCGATCACTAAATGATCAGATGTCTGTATGTTTCAACATTAATTATATTCAATTGTGAAACATTAACAACCCTCTGAATTCCTTTAAGTGAAAAAATTTATCTTCATCGCAGTCCAAAATGATCAGCCTCATATCCTGAGCCTGTGTCCCTGTATTATACATTCCCTATCTAGGGGAAACAACCTCTCAGGATCTATCTTGTCAAGGACGGTGCTCAAAATTTTTTTTTTTTTACAAGGGTTCTTCTTGAGATTTTTTAAGGGCTACTTTTGATATGTGGAGCTATATTTTAGTTTTCAGGGGTTCCTTTAATTCTCTCACTAACTCCTTCATTAAATGATGCAATAATCTAGTAATGATATTTTCTATATATTAGCAGAATTAAAAGCATTTATAATATTCCTAATAATCATCAATGCTATCTTAAATTTAAAGTCACACATACAAGTAAAACATTAATTTCAAAGACACCACCATTTTTAAATTTTCACAAGGCGATAGTCATATGTTAGCAACACCAACTTTGTTTAATCAAACTGATACATTTCTATAAGAACAAAACCCATCTTCCAATAATGGCTTCTGCAGACAGGTAAGGTCACAGCTAAACAGCTGTACGGTTGTTTCTAACACAGCTTCAGCATCTCAGGTAATTCACAGCATGTAAGATCCTTTAAGATGTGGCAACATAAATGTAATGCTATTTATGAAATACAACTGTTCAATACTAAATTACACAATTGGGGAAATATTCATTTTAAACACATATAGTAGCTCCTAAACTCTTCCCTCACTTCTAGTCAATTATCCTCCTTCTTCTTATCCTCATTCCCATTCTCAGTCTCAGATAATTAGTGCTGATCCACCATTTCATTTACATGTAGAATACTCACTCTTTGTCGTCAACATTTGTGAAGGGCACACTACAATCATGTATGACACCCTTTCTAGGCTAAACTGCAAGGCTCTGCCAGATCGGTCCTAAAGGTCTACAGCAAAGAAAAAGGTTTTTCAGTCTATCAGATCTGCGCCAGTCAAAAACAACAACCTAACTATTCTAATACCAACTTTCCAGCACTTGGCCTATAGCTTTGTATACTTTGGCATTGCAAGTGTACCTCTAAATACTTCTTAAATGTTACCAGGGTTTCTGCTTCAACCACCTTTATAGGCATTGAAACTTCATCTTAAAATCAATAGTTTGTTTCATGATGGCCCTGCTCGAAACATGTATCTTCATTCTGCTTCAGTCTGAGGATTTTATAAATAATAAGATAGCTCTTGTCCCCTCTTTATAGCCTGAGAACCTGTGCGTTTTCTACTTTGTATGTTACATGTCAGCACTCAGGATGTTGAATGCAGACTTCCAAAATCTGGCATCAATGGATTTATCTGTTAATGAACTCTGCAGGTTGTTGAGAGGGGCCTCTCAAAGCAATATATGTGCCGTCAATAGTGATCTGCACCTGGGGAAAAATTCCAGGGCACCTGAATTTTTATGTCAGCAGAACTGGGATGACTGTTCAGTCCATCTGAGCACAAGTCCTGCTCCAATAGATGATACAGTTTGGTGATGATGGTCTGGTATGTCCTTAATCTGCACTTACCATGTCTTTCCAAGAGCTGTAGAAAATGAGAGTGATGCCTGCAGATGTGGGGTCATCTCATTCACCACCTCTTTGTGGGATCTTCATTTGCTGTTTTTTCTTCTGGAGGCTGTGCAGCAGCTGCTGGTGTTGTTGCTGCTGCTGATACGTTGTAATTGCTCTCTTGTTCAATGTTGTCTTCACATTTGAAGCAATGCCACAAGGACTCCAGTTACCATTATCTACACGTCAAATACGCAGGCAGGTAGTCAGTGGGGATTTAGTGAAAACAATGTAAGTATCACAATTGCTTGAGATCATAACTTATACAATGTATTCTTGGACATTGAGTGACTTCCCGATAAAGAGCAATTTGATGCCAGATCCATACATTTGAATAAAGAAGATGAGTAGGCCATTTAGTCACTCCAGCCTGATCTGATTGTGACATCAAATCTGCATTCCTGCCGACTCCAATAACTTTTCATCCTCTTGCTCAACAAGAGTCTACTTCTTTCTGTCTTGAAAATATTCAAGGACTCTTCTTCCATCACTTTTGAGCGAGTGAGTTCCTACGACTCACAGCCCTTTGAGAGAAGAGAAGCTGCTTCATTGCTGCTTTAATTGGGAGATTCCTGATCTTAAACAATGTCCCCTAGTTCTATATTCTCTCATAAGAAAAAAAAATCCTCTCCATATTTACTCTGCCAAGACCCCTCAAGATCCTATGAGTTTCCATCAAGTCATCGCTTACTCTTCTAAGATCCAACAGATACAAGCCTAGCCTGACTGACCTCTCCTCATAAGGGAACACATGCTTTTCCATCTGTTAATCTGAAAAAAATTCTCTGAAGTGCTTCCAATGCATTTACATCATTCCTTAAATAAAGTGACCAATACTGTGCACAGAGTTCCAGATGTGGTCTTACCAGTGCCCTGTTTAACTGACATATTACCTCAGAGTCACAGAATCACAGAAATGTTACCTCAAACTTTTGTATTCAATTCCTTTTGTGATTCTATGAGCTTTTCCATTTCATTTGTAGCTGAACGCTAACCTTCTGTGATTTATGCATTCAAACATCCTTCTACATCACAGACTTCTGCAATCCCGCTATATTCTTTCTGCCAAAATTGACAATCTTACATTTTCCCACATTATAGTTCATTTACTAGATTTTTGTCCACTCAAATTATCTTTTTCTCTCTGCATCTTCCTTCAGTCCTTTCACAACTTACTTTTCCACCTATCTATCAGCAAATTTGGCAACTATGCCTTCTGTCCCTTCATCCAAATCATGTATGTAAATAGTTGGAAATTCCAACATCAATTCCTGTGGCGCTCATTACATCTTGCCAACCCAAGAAAACCTTATTTATCCCTATTTACTGATTCCTGTTGGCCAGCTAATCTTCCATCCACATCAATACACCACTGTTACAATGAACTTTGATGAAGCACTGTATTACATTCCTTCTGGAAATCAAAGTATAGTGGATACATCAGTTCCAATTTATTCTCAGTTTGCGCAAACTGCTCAAAGAATTCCAATTGATCAGGTAAATGTGATTTCACCTCCACAATACACTCTGACTGACTGATTACTTAGAACTTTTCTGAGATGAGTTGCTTACACATTCAGCAGTTGCATGATTAATGCAATTATCCCTAGCAGGGCCTCATATGCGAACAACCTTAGCCTGCCTCCAAAAAGAAAGGCAGTAACTTATTCCACCTATTCTACATGTGGTGACAGCCAGCTGTTTTGCATCATAGTATCCCTACAGCGCAGAAAGAGGTCATTCAGCCCATTGAGTTCACACTGACCCTTTGAAGGGCATCCCACCCAGATCCCCACAATTCCATGACTAGTTCTGAACACTACAGGACAATTTAGAATGGAAAATTCACCTAATCTGCCCATCTTTGGACTGTGGAAAGAAACCAAGTACCAGTTTGGTGACACTGTGCAAACTCTGCAACACCCTGAGGGTGGAATCGAACCCAGGTCCCTGGTGCAGTGAAGTAGCAGTGCTAACCATTGAGTCACCATGCCACACATTATTGCACAGGTGACTATCAACTAAAGACAGCAATATTTCAACTTTTTGAGTTTGTGAGTAACTTACAGGATCCACCTGTGATGCAAATTAATCTCCCCATCCTCCATTTTTTCTTGCTTTCCTTGTATTCCTGATATTTTTTCTGTATTTGTCATGTAAACTGTTGTAGGTATGACATAGAAATATTCCATATGGCGACATATCCAACCAGACCGTTCAGTGATCCCCACTAAGCTGCCTGTCTCTCTCTCTATTAAAAAAAAGTGGGACACAGAGCTTGGCAGCCTGTGACTGATCACAGAAGAGTTGTGCACTAAAATGTAATAGGCGAAAGTGAGGACTGTGGATGCTGGAGATTAGAGTCGAGAGTGTGGTGCTGGAAATGCACAGCAGGTCAGGCAGCATCTGAGGAGCAGGAGAATTGACATTTCGGGCAAAAGCCCTTCATCAGGAATGAGCACTAAAAGGTAATGCAAACCATAGAGGCTGGCAGCTTTCAAATAAGCACAAAGTGAATGTATACTAAGAAATGAAGCTCAGAGCTGTAACATGGATCCTGTATAGATGAATGAAAGTGATATGTGTCACTGCGACCTAGTGGAATCATGCAATCTTGAGTTCCAAAGCCAAGTTCTGAAGGTTGAAATGGTGAAAGTGATTGATGGAAAGATTGTCTGAGTGCAGGCAGGGTTACTTGATGGTTTGCTGATGCATGGACAAACATCGCAGAAAGATGTTTTTCAAGGGGCATATAGGGATGCTTCGGTGAAGACAGTGTTGTATGAAAGTCAGGACAACAAGCAAACAGTGAGGTGCAACTCCCAGATAATCTCCACATCAGGAATTTGGTTCTGGAAAGGAGTATTGAAAGTCATGTATTGATGAAATGAGTTGGGTAATAATAAGATACAGGTGCATGGAAATAAGGTAGTTCCCACTTAATAATGGGTTCTTGAAGTTGCTGTTTAAAGTTAAAGGGAAAAATCCAAAAATTACTTTCCTTTTATCGAAATTCTGACTTTCTGATTTTTCCCAATGTTTTGACATTTGCCCACACTGCTCCTGAAATAGAAAGTTCCACCCAAGCTTATATTAGTGCAAGAAAGATCAGACATTAGGCAGGGAGAAATAATGAGGTAAAAACAATGACTGCAGATGCTGGAAACCAGATTCTGGATCAGTGGTGCTGGAAGAGCACAGCAATTCAGGCAGCATCCAACGAGCTGCAAAATCGACGTTTCGGGCAAAAGCCCTTCATCAGGAATAAAGGCAGAGAGCCTGAAGTGTGGAGAGATAAGCTAGAGGAGGGTGGGGGTGGGGAGAAAGTAGCATAGAGTACAATAGGTGAGTGGGGGAGCAGATGAAGGTGATAGGTCAGGGAGGAGAGGGTGGAGTGGATAGGTGGAAAAGGGGCTAGGCACGTCGGTCAAGTCCGGACAGGTCAAGGGGACAATGCAGAGCTGGAAGTTTGAAACTAGGATGAGGTGGGGGAAGGG
>NC_057736.1:28432380-28458472 GCF_004010195.1 Chiloscyllium plagiosum
TGTCAGTGTCAAGTCTGTCGTCACTGATGGAGATGGAGAGGTCCAGGAGGGGGAGGGAGGTGTCAGAGATGGTCCAGTTAAATTTAAGGTCAGGGTGGAATGTGTTGGTGAAGTTGATGAATTGCTCAACCTCCTCGCGGGAGCATGAGGTGGCGCCAATGCAGTCATCAATGTAGCGGCGGAAGAGGTGGGGAGTGGTGCCGCGGAGGAAGAGGTGGGGAGCGGTGAGAGAGAAATAATGCATCAACCCTGATTATAAATTCACTAAAGTTGAACTTAAACAGTATTCTTGGGTTCAGATACACAAATTGTAATCTGAAATTGTCCAGGGTTCCTGACTGAACTCATCTTTCGTCCTAGGGTCGATTACACTTGCGAAGAGCTTTCTCAGATCATGTATTCAATGAATTCAAGTCTGTAACCAGCATGATCTCCCTCTATTTCATATTTTCTGCAAATTTGAACAATTTATATCAGGATTACGTTCAACATTTCCTTTGCAATCCAAAAACAGAAAGACTCTACCAAGTACTCCAATTAGAACTTCCATTTAACCCCATATAGTTTTCCTAACGAGTGCCTTCAAGCAAATTCTTCAAGTTGTTGTCCAATATTATTGAAGACCTCACAGCAGAGACAGGGATGTAATGTTGGAACTATATAAGATACGGGTTAGGCTACAGTTTTGTGTATAGTTCTGGTCAGCACATGGAGAGCATAATTGCTTTGGACAGAGTAGATGAGATTGATAAGAATGCTACCAAGGCTGGAAAATTGCAGATCTGAAGAAAAGCTGGATAGGCTGGAATTTTTATGCTTAGAACAGAGGAGGCTGAGGTTTAATCGTGGTATACAAAATAAAGAGGAACTTGGATAGAGTGGACATGCAAGATTTATTTCTCCGAGTGGAGAGTCAAGTATCCAGGCACACAGATTTAAGGCTATTGGTGAAAGGATTAGAGGTTATTTGAGGAAAACCCTCTTCATCCAGAGGGCGGTCAGTGTCTGGAATTTGTTGCCGAGTTTAATGGTTGAGGCAGAAACCTCAACTCATTTAAAAGAAACCAGCATCTGCATCTGAAATGCAAGATTATAGTCTAGATGCTGGTAAACGGTAAAGTCAGTGGCTAGTTTACCCAGCTGATGCAGATACGATGGGCTGAATAGCCATTTTCTATGCTGTATTTTTCTATGGTTCCATGGTTCAATGCATGGTAAATGGGAATGAAGAACTGAGCACAAAAACTGACAAAGCAGGGATAGATGGTAACCCTCCCATCATCACTGTATGAATCTATAAAAACCCCTGTAACCCTTTTTGTCACCACCACCCACTTCCCTTAGGTGACAAAACCCAATTCAGATAATGGCCCTTAATTAACTGGAACCCAGGTTCCAATGAAGGCCTCCCTCTTGACACTTGTTGCAATCTCAGCGACACACAATATAGACATATTGTGGTGCCAGGACCTCTGTGTCACTGGGTAATTGTTTTGGCTGGCAGCTCCACAGGTTGGGACATCCTGCCAATGAGCAGCAGAAACTCCTACTCTGCAGCAATTTAGTCTACTGTAGCACATTATGGCTATGGCGCAGGTTTGTCAACTGACCACTGACTATACTTCCTGGAAATACCATTAGTTTTCTAACAGTTGGAGTCATGCTAAAGATCAGTTATTAAAACATTATATGAAAAAAAGGGGCAGAATCTTCTCTGGTGCTGAATGACATGGGCATTGGCAAGAGATTTGGGAAAGTGATATGAGATGGTCAACAGGGAGTACCTCGACATTGAGAGCAAAAGATCCCATTTTACAACCAAGTGTTGAATGGCAAGACAGAATTCTGACCAGTGAGTCGCAAGAGGCCTATATACATGCACTAGCGTGCAGTAATATGTTCCTATTAGATAATTTTGTCTCTTTGTCACATGTTTCCCATTCTCTCATCTATGGGATAGAAACTAGATGGCAAGAATTCCCAACACAAAAGTCAGAGCAGTTACCTTGGTACTCCAGTTAGCTGCTTGCTCCTCTGAGTTACCATCTTGGACACCAGGCACAAACATCTCAGGGCATACTCTGTCAGCAGGGGCTACATGAACCTCTGTCCACCAGAATCTTCAGGTCGCCATCAACAATTACCCTCAGTTTGAAATATCTGGGACAATTGTCAGGAGCTGTACGGGACAGCTCTGGGCTGCCAGTACTTGACCAGGTGAACAGTGGTGCTTCAAAGATGATGCAAGCAGCAGGACTCCCAGAAGGTCCAGATCGGTCACTACTTTGGTCTGTGATGAGTGAGAGAATGCATAATCAGGATGGAATGGAGACATCATGCATAGGTAATGGAGCATAATTGAGAAGATAGCATAAGAAAACTCGCTTGGACTCATGGACCAGAACACACCATGAACTCAAGAAACTTGACACTTGATTCCTGAAGAAGGGCTTATGCCCGAAACGTTGATTCTCCTGCTCCTTGGATGCTGCCTGACCTGCTGCGCTTTTCCAGCAACACATTTTCAGTTCTGATCTCTGCAGTCCTCACTTTCTCCTCGAAAACTTGACACTTAGCCAATCTCTGGTTAAACTTCAGCCCAGGTTCACACTCATTCACTTGGAACAGCCCATAGTACTAAATAAATATAAACATTCATTGACACAAAATTATTCTTTGTAAAATTTTGTTTTAAAGGAACTCAATAAAATTAAGGAATGCTGGAGCATGATGCTACCATTGAACATCAGGCTCTGAGTCCACGATGGTTGGTAGTCTCATCTTATTTGATGATCTCCCCCCAACTGCTTACAAACCCATGGTCCCACAACACTGCACAGCTCGTTTCTACCATCTTCCCAAAATCCACAAACTGCGCTGCTCAGGCATACGCATTGTTTCTGCCTGCTCCTGCCCAATGGAACTCATCCCTTCCTACGCAACTTGATTTTTTTCTTTCCTTGTTCACTCCCTTCCCACATAATTCTTCTGACACTTTACATCATAGAGTCATAGAGATGTACAGCATGGAAACAGACTCTTCCGTCCAACCCATCCACGCCGACCAGATATTCCAACCCAATCTAGGTCCCATTTGCCAGCATTTGGCCCATATTCCTCCAAACCCTTCCCATTCATATACCCATCCACATGCCACTTAAATGTTGCAATTGTACCAGTCACCATCACTTCTTCTGGCAGCCCATTCCATACACCTACCACCCTCTGAGTGAAAAAGTTGCCTCTTAGGTTCTCTTTTATATCTTTCCCCTCTCACCCTAAACCTATGCCCTCTAGTTCTGGACTCCCCACCCCAGGGAAAAGACTTTGTCTATTTATCCTATCCATGCCCCTCATAATTTTATAAACCTCTGTAAGGTCACCCCTCAGCCTCCGATGCTCCAGAGAAAACAGCCCTAGCCTATTCAACCTCTCCTTAAAGCTCAAATCCTCCAACCCTGGCAACATCCTTGTAAATCTTTTCTGAACCCTTTCAAGTTTTACGACATCCTTCTAATAGGAAGGAGACCAGAATTGCATGCAATATTCCAACAGTGGCCTAACCAATGTCCTGTACAGCCGCAACATGACTTCTTAACTCCTGTACTCAATACTCTGACTAATAAAGGAAGGCATACCAGATACCTTCTTCACTAACCTATCTACCTGCGATTTCAGAACTTCAAGTTTGTGGGCTCCACCATCTCCTCGTGACCATGGTTGTGCAATCCCTTTACGCATCTATCCCCCATCAGGATGGTCTCAGGCCTCTCCACAATTTCCTGGAAAAAAGGCCTGAATCGTCTCCATCCACCAATGTCCTCCTCCATCTGGACGAGCTCATCTTGACTTTGAACAACTTCTCCTTTAAACACTCTCACTTCCTTCATATCAAAGGCATGGCCATAGATACCCATTTGCCCCAGTAATACCTGTCTTTTTGCGGGATATGTAAAGCTTTCCTTGCTCCAGTCCTACATGGGCCCCAACCCACAACGTTTTCTCCATTACATCAATGACATCATCAGCACTGCTTCTCTCTCTCATTTGGAACTGGAAAAAATTATCAATTTTGCTTTCAATTTCCACCCTGCCCTCACTTTCACCTGCTCCATCTTTGTCTCCTCCTACCCTTCCTTAACATCAGTTTCCATTTTTGGGGATAGGCTGGCCACCAACATATACTACAAACCCATCAACTCCCACAGTTATCTGCACAATACATCCTCACATTTTGTTTCCTGTCAGGATTCCAGTTCAGTCTCTCAATTTCTCTAAGACAATTGCATCTGTTCTGATGATGCCAATTTCTGCAGGGTGGGTATCAGAAATGTCCCCATTTCTCCTCAACCAAGGATTCCCCGCTACCATGGTAAACAGGGCACTTAGCTGTGTCCAACCATTTCCTGCACTGCTGCCTTTCCCCCTTTTCTTCCCTCCCACAACAGTGACATGATCCCCTGGTCCTCACTTTCCACTCCACCAGCATCTTTATATGCCATTTGCACCACCTCTTATGGGATGCCATCATCAGATACATATTCATCTCCCCTCCCACATTAGTATTCTGCATGGAGCCTTTCTTCTGGAATATCATGGTCCATACATCCTCCGTTCCCAACACCTCTCCACACACCTGGTAGCTTCCCATGCAATCACAGAAGGTGTAACACCTGCCTGTTTACTTCCTCCTACTTCACTTTTCAAGACCCCAGATATACTTTCCAGGTGAAGCAGCAATTCACCTGAACATCATTCAATCTAGTCTACTGTATTCACTGCTCACAATGTGGTCTCCTTTATATATTGGGGGAATGAAACGTGGATTGGGAGGCCACTTTGTGGAACACTTATGTTCCATCTGCAAAAATTACCCTGAGCTTCCCGTTGCCTGTCATTTCAACACGCTACCTTGTTCCCTGACCACCATATCTGACTCAAACCTGGTGCAGTGAGGCTCAATGCAAGCTGAAAAAACAGCATCTCATCTTCCGCTTGGGGACACTGGAGCCTGTAGGACTGAATATCAAGGGCCTGAATACCTTCCTTACCCACCCAATACCTTGGCCTTATCATCACATGAACTGCTTTCATCATAGCCAACTCATTCTCACTCACTAGTGGTCCTCATTATCAGCTTTTCTTTATCCCTGGTTCACCATTATCCATTCTTTTATCTGATCGACTGCTGTTCTCTCTCTGGGTACCATCTTCACATATCATTCCCCCCCCCCCCCCCCCCCCCCCCCCCCCCACCCCCACCACCCGTACCTGTCTTCAAGATATATGCCACTAGCTAAAGTCAATTCTGAAGGAGGATCATTGGACTCAAAGCATTGGCTCTGTTTTCTCTGCACAGATGCTGCCAGACTTACTGGGTTTCTCCAGCAATTTCTATTTCTGTTTCAGAAGTAAGAAGGAGTTCATCTGAGAAGAGTTTGTGTTTTATACTGTCTTTCCCTTTTCACATGCTATTTTTAAAACAGCTTTTTCTTTTGTGTTTCAGCTTTGCAATAGACTTCTGCACATCTGTTAACTGTTTAAGAGAATAGATGTTTGAAATATTGATTTTAATTTACATAGACTATGATACGGTTGGGCAGCTCAGAACACAGTTATAAGTGACTCAAGTATGTCTCATTTGTTTTTAATTATCTACAAGCAAGCATCTACTTTATTTTAAAAGTAGAGAATTATTAAATGACAGACAATCATACAGAAACATTTACTGTTTGTTCCATTTTGTAGCATCATCTGTGGTCATGTTGTTTTATAATAGAGCTATCTGATATTCAAGGTTACATTTTTGTGCAGTCACAGACCTTTAGAGCTGGTATGTAGGACCTAGATGCAAATGTCCCATCTGATTCAATATTTTGTTGTTAGGGGAAGGGGTTGGGTGGGCTGACGTGAATCACTCAGGAGTGAAAATCAAACTCAGCAATATCATTTGAGTTCATTCCTGCATTCAAACAAACATCATTTTAACTGTTGAAAGAATCTTAACCAATTGTGTGGGAATCTATGAATTTATGAATCAGACATATGTGTCCTTGAAGGATTGATGAGGCATATTTACTGAACTTGATCTGGAACTTTTGAAGATTCCCCTGTAAACTATTTTTTAAAAACTGGTTGTAAATCAAAGTGATTGCTTAAAACAAGCCTATGCTGGACTGCTTTGTCTTATATGTCAACAAATGTACCTTTTTGGGTATTTTCAATACTCTTTGCTAATATTTCCTCAGTACTATTCAGAATGAATGTTTAATTGAATTTTGAAAGCTAAAAACCTTCAGCAGAGCAATTTGAGGTACAGTTTGATTGGCAGCTTAAAGAGGCTGTTAAAGGATTAGGGTGTCAACAGAGGCTTCTTTGTTTTTAAAAGAAAAGAACCAGTTGAGATTTAATAGCTTTGTTACTGGATTTTGAACGGAAAGTTTATTTTGCTATCAAGACTTGTATAAGATAAGCTGCAACAGATTTTTAAAAGTTTATTTTATTTCTACATGCTTATGAGGTCTGTCCATGGTAGATATTGGGACAATGGCTATTAAGTTGGCATATAGGATAAGGCCTATGGGGTGGGAGAGGTTGGGTAGGACATTGGGTGGAGTGAGAGGTGAGGACAGGAAGGTCTACATTCATGTAAATCAACTAGACTCAGCTCCCAAAGATGGCCACTCTAATCAGTCTACCCCAATACTTGCTTATTCCCATTGCTGCCATTGTTCTGCATCCCATTCCCCAACTGAACAAAAATCTCACAGTTCAGGCTCCTATTTACTAAGATGGGTCCAGGAAAGTTTCCAACTCAAGTTACCAACATCAGTTGTCAAAATTTAACCCTTGCTACTCTAATAACATTAAAGCGTTTGTTATTTAAACCAACTCTAGAAATTGTTGTTACATGAACATTTAAAATGCTGAGACCAAATTCTTCCCTCTGCTTTTACAATAGAAGCGTTGATGAAAGACTTAAAACTTCAAATAGGCAAATGGGGAATGTGCCACTTATATGGCAACATTGATGCATACAATGTTGTAAAATTGTATGTTACAAAATGTTTATTTCCATTAGGGAAATTACTTTGTAGGATTAATGAAATAATTAAGGTTTAAAATGATCTATTCATTATGGAAGATTTTGTGAAGTTTCAACCTGCAATAGTTCCAAAGAAATATAAATGATTGACTTCAGCTATTCCTATAGGATACTGTCCCCTTTGTTTCATGATTCCTGTTGAACACAGAGCTCCATATCAGGTGATGTGGAATATGCCTAGTGCAACTGGAAGGGTTCCTTTTTCAGTGATATATTCTTTTTACAGAGCTGAAAACAACTGAGACATGGACAGTAGCTTCGCAATTGCCAAAGCAAGTCTATCATTGGGTCTTTGAGTTCTTTATTGCAACAGCTGCTGAATGTCAGTTGTTTTGGCATTCAAATTGTATTTGTGTTTTGTAGGCAACTTTCCAAAATAAAACACATCAAGGAGGATGAATAATGTATTCCTGCCTACTCAGTTCAAACCAGTTTAGTGATCCATGCTTAGTTAGAGGACGTGAGAAGCAAATAGAGAATGTTCAGTCTTTCACGGAAAAAGTATGCATTCTGTTAAGACATCTGTTATGGCACTAAAATCTCTCTGTGTGACTCTGTACTGAGTAATTTGTTGAGGGCCAAATGTGTTTGTAACAACTCTGAAATTGCTATGAGGCCTTCGGGTCCAGTATGGGAAATAAAACTATTGCACCTTGATTTGCAGATACCTACCCTGAAGAGGCCAAGTATATTTAGAGACTTAACTAAAACAATTTTCTGAAATATTCCAAAAAGCTTATTGACATGAAAAAAAAGCATAAAGTATGATAACAATGCTTTTTAATGAGAACCAAAACTATTTAATATACAAGTAATTTAAGACTTCGTGAAAATGACTGAAAATGAACTCTATTTATTCTGTAAGTTCTCTTTTTGTACTTCATGCTGCAGACTTTAATCTTAACCAAATGGAAAAAAAACTCATTTTCCATACGAGACATTGCTGTGAGAGGTTCTAATTTATTTGTAAATGGATTTGTAGTTAAGAATTCCAATTCAGGACTGAAACAATTAAAAATTTCTATGGTTTAGGATTTGACGCATATTAAGATTTCTTCTGTCTTTACTTTGAAGGTTTTCAAAATTAAATAATTGGTGCAACAAATACTTCAGTCATAAAGTCTGGTTAAGCCATAGATGCAGTGAGTACTTGATGTATTTGATTTGATTTGATTTATTATTGTCACATGGACTGAGATACAGTGAAAATCTCCATCTCTCAAAAATATCCCCTGCGCCCTGGGACAGTCAGCATGACTTTATGCAGGGCATGTCATGTTTTACTAACTTGATTGAATTTTTAGAGGAGATGACAAAGGTGAGTGGATATTGTCTATGTGGATTTTTATAAAGCTTTTGACAAGGTCCCTCATGGTAGGCTCATCCAGAAGATTAAAATGCATGGGATCCACGGTGACTTGGCTTCAGAATTGGCTTGTCCATAGAAGGCACAGTGTAGTGGTGGAAAAGTGTTTTTCAATACCAGAATGCTGCCTGGATTAAATGGCATGAGCTACAAGCAGAGAAGCTAGAAAAACTTGGGCTGTTTTCTTTGGAAGCTGAGGGGAGACTTGATAGAAGTCTATAAAATTATGAGACACATACACAGGGTTGATGGTCAGAATCATTTCCAGAGTTGAAATGTCTAAAACTAGGGGGCATGCATTTAAGATGGGGCAGGGTAAGGTGGTAAGGTTCAAAGGAGGTGTGAGGGGCAAGTTTTTTACACAGAGAGTAGCAGGTGTCTGGAATGCACTGCATGGGGTGGTGGTTGAGACAGATACAATTTGGGAGTTTAAAAGACTTTTAGATAAGCTCATGAAAATGCAAGGAATGAATAGGTATGGACCAAGGGCAGACAGGAGGGATTAGTTTTATTTGACATTCAACACAATGTCATGAGCTGAAGGGCCAGGTCCTGTGCTGTGCAGTTCTATGTTTTACATTCTATGTTCTCAGTCAGGATAGTGAGTGGCTTGGAGACAGACTTGTAGGTTATGGTGTTTTTATGGACTTGCTGCCCTTGTCCTTTTAGATAATGCTGGCTGAGTGTGTTTGGAAGATGCTGTCTAAGGAGCATTGGCGAATTTCTACAGCGCTTCATGTAAATGATGCATACTGCTGCTACTGACTTTTAGTGATGAATAAAGTGATGGTCTGTGGATGTTGGCTAGTTTGTCCTGGATGGTGTCAACCTTCTTAAGTGTTCTTGGAACTGTATTCATTCAATCAGGTGAAGTAAACCCACCACTCTCTTGACTTGTGCATTAGCAGACAGCTTTTTGGGAGTTAGGAGGTGTTACTCACTGCAGGATTCCTCGCCTATGACCTGCTCTTATAGCCACAGTATTTATATCCAGATCAGCTTCTGGTCAATTGTATTGTTGATCAAACACTCAGCATCAAAATATTTATGGATTAAGGATTAATGCAAATATGCTTTTATTAATTCTATTTCTAATTCTTCTTTGTCACTTACTTTCTGAAAAATAAATTGATATTTACTCTATTGCGATTTTCTATTTTATAGTTTCAGCAATATTAAGAATAACATGAATGCTGACCACATGATATTATTTTCAAACAAAAGCCAATACTATGGTGAGTTTTGTGTATTATTAACTTCAAAGCAACAAAAATGAATATCTTGTATGGATATGCATTATCATTGCTTGGGCCAACCATACCAGCTGTGTTGTTGTGTACTTTGAAATCAAAAACACCTCGATACATAAAATCCCTCTTTCTAAATATTTCCTTTGAGTTTCTCTCTTCATTTCAAGTTGATTCACTTTATACAACATATTTTATAGACTGGTGGCCATTATTCGCACAAAGGGCATGATAATGTACTCAGAGTTTCTTGTTGTAATTCACAGATTGTTTAAAAGGAAACAGTTTGGTAGGCCCAAAACTAATCCTTAAACAATACTACACTGTTCTGCACTATTTACCTACTCCCCACTTGGCACAAATGGAATCAGAATAAATGTTACTAGATAATTGTATCACCTGAACTTCAACAGATGAATGTCACAACCCACATAACAATATAGTTCCCATTTAAACTTGGGTTTTGTTTGACATTTCTTTTTTGTGAGTTTAAACAAAATATTAATTACACCACAAGTAATGAAACATATTGTATCCTATTTTTGTCATTTTGTTAATTTTGAATTATCAAGTCAGCCTTCTTGGAGTATATTGCACAAATCCCATGGCTGCTCATTACACTTTCTTGATTTGACTTTTGATTAAATTTCCAATGTTTTATTGTTTATCAAGCTGATCAAATTTTTGTAACACCTCTCTATTGTGCTAGCTTACATTTACAAAATAAAGCAGAGTACTTTAAGCTATCAGGGCTTAGTGTACTGATTACTCATATGAAATTAGACTGCATCTAGGGAACTCTCCAATATTCCAGTTTCATGAACTCAGAAAACAGTTGCAGATTTTGTTTTTACGAAAGTAGCATAATTACTTTTCAGCAAATATTTCATTACAGTTTCCTGATTAACTCTATCCAATTGGAATTAACACTATATTTGTATCATTTCAGGAGGATTTTGCCATAGAAGATATGATTGGATTATCTCTACCTTGTCCAAGTACAGCTTTTGCTTCTATAACATATTGGCTGTCCTGGGGAATCTAATGTTCATCTGATGTGTATTCTAATTTATAAAACCATTAGATATATGAGCAGAATTCGACCCATCGAGTCAGCTCCATCATTTGATCAAATCTGATATGTTTTGTAGCCCCACCCTCCTGCCTTCTCCACATTACCCTTCGTCCCTTTACTAATCAAGAATCTGTCTATTTCAGCTATCTCTCCCTTAAATCTGATGTTAGTGTCTCTTCCATATTCAGGAAAGTGCTGTTTAACTCAGATGACAACTGTTTCTAACACAAGAAGACTATGACTAGTTCTGTCCTTGTTACCTCTGGTATTATGCTTCAAAACAATAGATATAATGTGTACATTACTGTACATTTTATATCACAAAATGAATATTAGTACAGATAGAAAGAAAGTGCATTGGAGGAGTGAATCATATATTGACAATCTCCGTTCAATATTGAGAATGGAGATCCAGTTCAAGAAGAAGGGAAAGAAGCAGTCGATTCCCTTCCCACCATCTCCTAATCATCACTACTTTTCTGTTCTTGCTCGCCCAGAATGAGGATGAAAATGAGAATAGAACTGGAAATCTGCCACTGCTTCAAATCTCAGAAAACATTCTGCTCATGGAACTCACAGTATTATATATTTTCAACTATTTATATCAATGAGCTTTGCCCTCAACAATAATAAAACATTGTTGTTAGCTTTTTTGTTCCTGGTAGTGGCATAGATGTAAAATTTGGTCTTTCCACACGTGCAGCCGTGCTCCTCTTCATAAGTGGGCATCAGCCAGTTTGGTGTGAGTGCAGCAAGACTGAAATAATCCATGATCCCTGGGATGTGGTAATATGCAACACATTTATGGATGTCTAATTACTTACCAAACTATTGGTGAAATGTCTGATAGAGGGTTAGTGTAATGCTATCTGCATCCAGTAGTAAATTGCACAGGCAACATTTCTTTCCAAACAGTTGTACTGGACTTGAAATGTTAACTCTGTTTCTCTCTCCACAGGTGCTACCAGGCCTTTCTCCAGCTCTTTCTGCTTTTATTTCAGTTTTAACCACAGTATTTTGCTTTCAATTCTCTCCTCCATCATTTTTCTTACTGACGTCAGAAAGGGACAGGGAAACTGTCAAGGTAGTGCAGGAAACTGGAGAGATCCCTAGATCCACTATCAGACCTTGTCATATTAACTGCAAATCAGCATGTCTGGAAGAGGAAGTGCTTAAAAAATTAATTTAATAAAAATGCCAACATAATGAGCAAAGGCAAAAGCATCCACAGTTTCAGAAATTGTTACAGACAGGATCACCTTGCTGTCTCTTCTAATAGAGTGGCAACATGTACAAAAGATTTCACTTTAACTGCTCAATTCACACATTTTGTTTTATCCAGATTGAAGCAGTTCCTAAGTGGTCTGCTTTTGGAAAACTTGTTCTACTTTTAGTAATCTCTACAATGACACTGTTAGCACATTCAGGACATACCTCCAGTCTAATTCAGTTTATTGATGTTGTGCCACAGGGATCTGTGCTGGAATCTCTTTGTTCTTCATTAATATAAATGATTCCAATATAAGAACGAGAAATGATGTTATATTTTGTTGGCAGCAAACTAAGAAATGTGGAAGAATGGGAAAAGGAGAATATAGATTAATAAACAGGTGGCTGGTGCAGTTCAACGCAGAAAACACCTTAAGAAATTTAAGGGGTGAGGGAAAAGAACTTTCATCGTAATTATATTATACATGGCAAGATTCTTCTAAATTTGGAGGAATAGAAAAATTTACATCATTGACAATCAGGAGACATATGACTGAATTTTACCAAAATTAAACTAGGTTTCCTGCACCTAGCTGTTAATTTAGGTCACCTTCAACACTCCCTGTCAGCCCATTAGTTCTGAGCTTCCACACATTGCCACTCAGTCTTTCGTTTAAATCTCCATCTCTCAAAAATACCCCCTGAGCCCTGGAACTACATCTTAGTCATGCCAACCAACAAACTGCACTATTTTCCCAGCCACATTCCTCTCAGGGACAGGGTGGTGACTGTTGATGACCATTCCCCTCCCACCGTAATGCATGTCATCCAACATAAAATATTCTCTCATCCTTCTTTGTTGAATTGCCTCCCTGTCAAATTATTGTGACCCTGTATTGTAGCACACTGCCTTCAATCCCCACTATTAACTTCCCAAACTTGTCCACCACAGCAATGGCCCTTAATCGCCTGCCTTGACCTTTAGTCAGAAGTCACATGACAAGAGATTATAGTCCAACAGGTTTATTTGAAATCACAAGCTTTTGGAGTGAAGGCCCTTCGTCAGGTGAAGGTACTACCTTCTGAAAGCTTGTGATTTTAAATAAACCTGTTGGACTATAACCTGGAGTTATGTGACTTCAGATTTTGTCCTCCCCAGTCCGTCACCAACACCACCACATCATGACTTTTACTGAACAGGCATCCAGGACTGACTATGGCCCATGCCCCCTCCTCTGACCAATTTTGAAGACAGCCCTGACTGATGTGTGTCAAGACCCATGACTGATCTCTATACAGCTGCTTGATAGACCTAGCAATAGAATGATTACACTGGACAAGCAGGAATGATCTGTGGACTGTAATGATATAGAATCCCTATTTGCCCAAATTTATTAACTGACCATACCCAAGCCCCTGAATTCCTCTTGGACACTGCCTTTGACTGTGGCTGGGCTTCCTGATTTACAACAGCGGCCCTTGACATGACTGAGTTGTACTCCTTATAGACAATGAGATATGGCCATTTGGATGATGCATATACAGTTTGTTTGCTGCATTAACTCCTGGCATTTGTTGTAGGCATGACATTAGCATAGCACAGTGTCATACAGCAACATGTCCATCTCCTTGACTGATCACTGCTGACAAACATACCAAGGTGATCCGGCTTTACTTCTGCACTAAAAGGCAAAGCGAGATAGAAGTAATGTGAATTGTAAGCTCTGAATGAGGTGGCAGTATGTAAAAAAAGGCAATAGGTGAAAAGGCCCAGTGTTAAGGTACCTTTTCCTGTTGTTCCAGGACTTCCCCAGGTCTTTTCATCTTGTAGTTGGTTTAAACTTAGGGATTCAGATAGGTTAGGGTTTGAATCATACTGCATTGTCCCTCCATCCACTCAAAGGCAGCTGATAGTGACTGTTGTTGACCATCCCGTACCATGTAATCACATCCTCCAATACAATATCATTTCCTACCATATATTGAATGTCCCTCCCCATTACAATTAACTGCATTATAGCATGCTGCCTCCAATCCCCACACTTTAACAGACTATTCTTTTACGAGGTGTGATTCTAGATTTTATACATGGAAACAGTGAATATATATATAATCAAAGTAAAGGCCAGGAAAAGACCCTTCCATGAAGTGATGGGGTAACTGACACATACCGTGACCTTCATCTGCTCTTTATCAATTCATAATAAATAATTCATACAGCTTCCACTGTTAAAATGTTTTTCTTGAGAAAAGTTGAGAGTTTCTCTCATTATTATATAGTAGCCACTGCTTATAAAGCAATATCCTTTATGCAATGAGAACTACATTACATACAGGATATCTCAAATTTCAAAATATTCAGATAAAAGGGGAAACTGTGGTTCTGCAGGTTACTTGCAATTTGCACAAACAAATGAAAGCTCTTCAAGTCTGAATGAATGAACACCAGCAATTCTGCATTTTTTTTAAGCGAACATGGGTATCATCGCACTTTCCCAGTTGGTGTAGTGGTTATTTTAAAAGAATAATTCAGTGTTACTATTCATTTTGTAAAATGAATATAAAGAATAGCAAAAAGCAATATTTTCATTGCACTTGCATTTGCACATCTAACAACTTAATAGTTTGATTTGATTGTCAAAAGCCACTATTAAGTTTTACAGTATTCATAACCAAAAAGTAGCAAACTCAGTTAAGCTATTCAATACAGGTACAGCACCCTCAATCAATGATATCACGTATGTGTCACAAAGCTGTATTAACAGACTATTGTCACAGACTTTAGTTTTCATCATTTATGCAATGCTTTAATTATTTGTCAGCAATAAATTTAAAAATGTTATAAGAGGTACTTTGTGCTGTCAGGGACTAATTCTCTTTTAAATTATGTCACCGATCAAAACTATGAAAATACAAAAAAGGCCCAGTTAGTGTTTTTAATCAACAATGTGTCTGTAAACTTTATACAAGTTACTTTCAACTTCTCCAAAATCTCAAACACTTTATATGCAGTAATGTTAATTGTTTTTAAAAACATAATTCTTTGGGTTCTGCCAATATTCATGATCTTTGTACAGTAATAGCTATTTACATTAACACTTCTGGGCCCATGTTAAGTTTGTCAATCTAATAAGTTGTTAAAATTAGTGATCCACAATAATGGTGGATCACATAGTGCAGATACATATATATGTATGTGTGTGTATAAACCTTGGAGTGGACAACATATTAGTATGTACTATGCTGAGTGATAATAGGTTGCATTATTGATTTTTCTACACTAATCAATAAATGTTGTCTTTCACTTAAGAAAAGATATGCTTGGCTTGTAATTAAAGATTCAAATTTTAACTGATGCAGGACAAAACTTCAATAGTCTCAGACTTCTAACCTCTTTTGAAAGGTTAATTAATAAGGCCCACTTATACTATCTTCCTTAAACTGAAGTCTGCACGTCAAACTTAAAGGGGTAGTGTCCCTCTCCTTATAATATTTACCTCCTTGTGATACTTAACTCACTTACTGTCTGCTATACTTTTACAGTTTTATATAAATAAGTACTTATTCATACTGTTTTGTCAAAAAAATGCTAATATATGTAAAGAACTTTGGGAATAAGAAATGAAGCAGCAACTTTTATGCTGTTTTGATTAATACTTTATATTTGAAACACTAATTGCTAAAAATGTCAAAATATCTGGGTTGTTTCAAATAGAAGACGTTGGGACAGGAACAAAAATTTGTCACCTCATCCAGCTATCCCTTTAGGTCAATGTTGAAACAGCAAATGTAAATTGCAAGGTCAAAAAGAAACACAACCAGAGACGTTATTGTAGGGAATTACAGAGCTAGCCACTTATTTCAATTCCACATCAGTTGACAGCCAATTTTTGACAATTTGTTTTCTATCCAATATGTTCCAATACTGACTTATTCATTACATTGTAAATTTTATATTTTATGCTAAAATACATAATATCATAACTTGAAATTTCACTAACTCAAACACATTTGAAGATTAATTCAAAGCATTATGTTACTTGGGGGTTAGTGTTAGCCTCCTCCATTGCTGAACAGCATATTATTAAACTCCCCAGCTAGTTTAGTAAAGCATTTTTAATCATTTATTATCCTTTCAATGTGCATCTATCATGACATTTGTAGGAAGCCATGGGATCAAATCCATAGTATTGTTGATGGTACTATTGTCTCTTTTTCTATAGACAAGTATGATGAATTCTGTTCACAGTACCCTGCTGACTTGGTAGGTTTCTTATAAATTTTAACTCAGTGTCAATTGAATAAAGATTGTAAGGTGATCAGCAGAAATGCACTGAATTCTGGTGCTCATTGATTGGGTTTTAATGCTCAAAAGACAAAGTTGAAAATATTTGCAGTCATCTGCTACAAGAAGCTCCGAGTGGATGGTCTGTTACAGCTCCTCCTGCATTTCCCACTGTCATTAGCTGCTAATTCGATTCACTCCTTGTGATATGAAGAAGTGGCTGGAGGTATGGGATAAAATAAATACTGTGGGCACTGTCAAGTTCCCAGATGAAAGCTTATGCTATAGAAGTAGCCTTAACTTCAGTTAAGTTATTCAAAACATCGACCAATAACTTGGAAAATTATCCAGGTACATTCTGTTCACAAAAAGCAGGAGAAATTCAACCAAGTTAGTTACTTCTCCATCAATAATGAAAAGAGTAGTCAACAGTGCTACCAAGCAATATTTACTTGGCAATAGTTTGCTCAATTTCAGTTCCACCAATGTCACTTAGCTCCAAACCTCCAGGACTTAGTGCAAAATCTGAATAAAATAATTGAATCACAGTTGGGTGCAACCATTCTGACCTAACAGCAGTTGGCCAAATTTGGCATCAGGAGACGTATCAAAATTGAAACCAATGGGACTTGGAGGAAATTCTCCACTGTTTGGAATCATACCTAGCTCACAGAAAACTTGCAGTGTTTATCACAGATCAATCATCTCAGCCTTGAGCTACTGCCACGGGACTTTGTCAGTATAGTGTTCTATATCTAATCACATTCAATTGATTTTTCAATGACCATCCCTATTACATAAGGTCAGAAGTAGGGATGTTTGCTGATGAGTATACAAAGATCAGTACCATTTGCAACTCCTTAGATACTTAATCACCAGGTGTCAGATACAGCAAAAGACCTGCACCTTGAGCTGATAAATAGCAAGGGGCATCAATATCACAGAAGAAAACCAGTGATCATCTCCCAACAAGAGATGATCTCACCATTTCTCCCTGACTTTCAATGGCATTACAATTAATTAATCATCAACATCAATATACTGGGAATTATCATTGATCAGAAACTGAACTGACCAGCCATTTAAACACTAACTACAGCAGGTTAGAAGTTGATAATTTTGTGTTGAGTAACGTACCCCCTGACACGTCAAAGGCACAAGTCAGGAGGATGATAGAATGCTGTGCACTAGTCTGGATAAGTGTAGCTTCATTAATACTGAAAGAGGCTCAGTATCAGTCAAGAGAAAATATTCCACTCAATTAATATTCTAACACTAGATTCCACCATCGCACACAGTAGTAGTCGCAGGGTGGCCATCTCCAAAGGTGCACTGCAGCACCTCACTGAGGCTCCTTCCACACTACCTTCCAAAGTGGAGACCACTGCTACTGAGAAGGACAAGGTTGGCAAATGCATGAGAAAACCACCACTTGTAACTTCCCCACAGCCCCCAAACCACATACCATCCTAAACTGGGATGACATTACCATTCTTTCACTGTGGGTGGCTCAAAATCTTGGAGCTCACTCCAAACAGCACTATTGATGTTTCCCCACAGCAAGTTGACTGCGATTGCTCATGAAGGCGGCTCAGTACCGCCTTCTCAAGGGCAGTTAGGCATGAGAAGTGAACACTGGCCTAATCAGTAACAACGAAAAACAAAACGCCCTAAGAAGGTAACCTACTCTGTTGACATTGAGTGGAGCATTTTCACATCTGGTTCGACTTTCTAACAGTGATTTTGTCTGTTTTATTTCAGTCCTGGACAGATAAAATCTGTAACCCATGCCACCCCTCCAACTGACTACTTTTTGTTATCGCTGCTGTGGTGGGTCGGCTTCCTTAAACAGTGTGGCAGGAGCTAGCATGTGTTACAGGTTAAAATGGCGAAAAAAGGTTAAGATTGCACCACTAATGAATGATTAAAATACCTTGTGGGGTTACAGCTGATGCCCACAAGCTATTCCGGGCGCCTTGCTGCTTCTCACATTAACTTAATCCCTTATTAAAAATTAACCGCTTGTAACTGCCTCCCCACAAGATGCCCGTTATTCTCCTTCCAGCTTCCCAGTGACAACAGATTTCAGTATTAATTGTTAAAGAAGGATTGCTGTCTGCGAGTTACAAACCCCACACCGCCTCCCGTCCTCCTGACCCCAAGGTACGGTGACTGGCTGTATTGTGAGAGGGTCTATGCAACGTTATTAAATCACCGTCGGAACGAACGGTGCGCTAAACCTGTCGCTGTGATTTCGTGGTCCAGATTTCTCTTGGAGAAAGAGGGACGGGTCACAAAAGTGGCGCTTGGATCGTGAGTTTCTATGTGTTGTCAAGGAATTCCTCGCCTCTGCCCTTTATCTGGTAAAGTCAGGGGGAAGCAGGGTGTGAGGCAAAGCCTGTGGCAGCGTGAGAGCCAGTGATCAGGCTGGACCTGTGACCCTGTGATGAAACACTCGGAGGCGAACAAAAAGGCAGCGTGCAGTGACAGGGGAGCGGCTTCAGAGACAGCGACGGCACGGGACCGAGGAACCAAACACACTGAAGGAGACCAGCATCTGAGATCCAGAGCATTCGGGGCTAACCCAAAAACCAGGGCTCCCACTGTCTGAGAGAATCGGAAGACTCAAGGTAACGCAAATCCAGGATTAACTCTCCCCTGGAACTGTTCAGGCAGATAACCCGCTGTTAGAAATCAATATTTCGTCTGATAAAAGTTTTAATTTGTCTATCCCTTGATATCTTTAAGGTTTTGTTTTAGCAGATTCATTAATAAGGAGTGTTTTGCGCTGATACAATGAGGCGGATTTAGTTACTGCGTAGAACCTTGTCTGAAATCCCCTGCCCCTGATTAATTTACAGATTGAGAGGAAGTTACAATTCCCGATATTAATCTCCGGGACAGAGTTTGTAACAATGTTTTAAAAGTTGAAAAGTTGAGTGTCCGTCACTTGTGCAGGAGTCCAGCGGATGGTTGGACGTGAAGAATGTGATGCCTGAAGGTCAGAGATTCGAGGGCTGAATGCCTGCTTCATTCCCACAGAAGACACTGGAATTCTTCGGGTAAGGAGATTTCTTTGCTCTCAGCTCCCTGAAAGGCGCCGTTTTTATCGAGTTGCAATTCTTAAACCATCCCGGGGCGAGAACAGTTCCGACCGTAGGTTTGTCTCCATTCGGAATAATCAGCTGGAGACAGAGCAAGTTACGTCAGTTTTTTTTTTCTAATTTCACACGATTTGCCGAATATTCGTTTCTTGATTTGGGTGAAAGGAGATGGAATTGGTGATTGTGCTGATGCAGCCGGAAGTGGAAAGCGATGTAGGTTTGAGAAATGGAAAACTGATAGAATCTCAGCGTGAAATAAGATCATTCGGCCAGTCGTGCCTGTTCTGGCTCTATGAAAGGACTTTGTCCTTTAGTTCCATATTGTAGCTGCTGGTAGGAACCAACTTGCCGAGAGCAGATTAGCAGCGTATCGAGCGTAGTGCTTCTTGTGAATAATGTAACAACAGTTTCAACACAGTAATGAAGCTCACTCTATGGCATTGTGCGGGTAAGCTCTGTTACAGATAGCGACCCAGGATGGGCACGTTCGATATTGATACGGTTTGACTGAAATAACACGGCTGAAAGAAGCTTTGACTGAGATTATTGCAAATTATTGACATATATTAGCGCGATAAAGCTGTGCAGAAGACATGCATTATTTTTATGTCTGCAAATCCTTTTATCATATTGTATGTATACTGTAGTGATTGTGAACCAGATGGACCTCAAAACTTGGATGTTTGTCTGGCCCAATCAGGGAGCCCTGGCTGGCAGGTATAAACAGGTGGGCCAATGTTCTGTTGGCTCTGAGGGAGCTGGATCAGTATCAAGGAAGTTCCACGTGTAAGTAAAGGGTGACTTGGTGACAGGATACTGGCATCTGTGGAGTTATTTCTGTGGTGATGAGATCGGGATTAATGATGTAACCATGCAAAGACTCCTATCAGCTAAAGCCTAACTAGACTTCAAACAGGTACTACAACTGGCTTTATCGTTGGAAAATGTGTGAGTTATTGATGCCGAGATACTCTGGTGGAAGTGGACGCCCTCACCAAGCTGACTGAGCTTGGGGAACATCACTTTGAGTGAAGACGATTGAAGACATATCCTGAACAGAGGGTCTGTAGGTCAGTCTACAGCAAAATGACAAAACAAAGCCAAGCCTCAGCTAAATGGTTAATGTTTACTTCAGGATCAGGGCTGGCAAGCCATTGCATATGCTGCTGGTATGTGGACTCAAGACAGCAATACAGTCCCACTAGACCTAAATGGAGTAAGAGAATTCATGGGGCAGTATCCAGGATAGTGCATCCCCTGAAAAGTCCAACTACAACTGGATTGGAACAGTTAACTTGCTTAGCAACATTCAAATTAGAACCAATCAAAATAAATTGTCATCTAGATGGATACTGGCATGGTCATCTCAGTGATTGCAGACAAGTCTTTAACAAAATTCACTCTTGACTCCAACCCTTAGCTTGCATAAGACCATGGCTAGATTGAAAAGCTATAACAGAGAACCTTTACAGTTCAGGTCTCTTACGAGAAGCAGTTGGTTCAGTTACCACTGCTGTAGTAAAAGGCTTGGGTTCAAGCCTGATAGAGCGAAATTAGTTAAGAAAGATTCAGCTCAATTGGCTCAACATTTTTCAGTTAGAAAATGGCTGCCTGAATGAAGTCCTGATGAAATACCAGGAGGCATTTCAGGAAGGTCTAGGGACTATCAAAGGGCCAAGGCCACCTTGCATGTTGACCAAGAAACCACTACATGCTCCTGCAAGGCCCACTCAATGCCATTTGCCTCACGGGCAAAAGTAGAGTCAGAAATCAGAAAGTGGAAAGCAAAGGAATCATAACCAGTCCAGTTTGCAGAATGGGTGCAATTTTCATACCAATTATGAAGCCTGACAGGTCGACTTGTTTTTGTAGGGATTTTAAGCAAACTTTAAACTGCTTTTCACAGCTGAATAAATACCGAATCCCTTGCATAAAAGATTTATTTGCAAAGCTGGCAGTGGGGTGGTCCTCCATGAAGTTGGACATGACCTATGTGTACTTGCAATTGTGGTTAAATGAGGATTCCCAGATGTATGCTACAATTAATACCCATAAGGGTTTGCACTATTTTACAACGCTGCCATTTGAGGTATCGTCAGCCTGTGTAATTTTTCAGTGGACGATGAGAAACATTTTACAAGGTCTACCCCAGGTCACCAATTATCTGAGATAACAGGGGAGACCAATAAGGAGCACTTTGAGAACTTGGACGTCATCCTTAGATGTTTCCCGTAGGTGGGCGTATGCTTCAGAATGGAAAAATGTGTGTTCTAGGCAGCCTAAGTCACCTGCTTGGACTACAGAGTCAACAGGGTCAGGTTATATCCATTGGAAGATAAGGTGAGGATGATCAATGTGCCCAGCTCCCACGTCTGTATCGGAGCTTAGGTCTTTCCTTGGGCTGGTGAACTATTATGGAAAGTTCAAACACAACCTGGCCTCCATCCTGGCACTTTTGCATCAACTCTTTAAAAAGGGTCAAAGTGGTTGCATAGCCAAGCTATAGCTTTCAGGGAAGGGAAGAAGCAGCTATCACCCTCTGACGTGTTGGCACACTATGATTCCCAGCATGATCTGGTATTGACATATGGTGTCTCCACATACAGCATCGGAGTAGTATTAGCTCAGAGGTGACTCAATGGAGAGGAAAGCCCAATCACGTAGACATCCAGGATTTTGGCTATTGCAGAGCTTAAATACATCCATATAGACAAAGAGATTTGGCGGTCATAATTTGGAGCCAGAACATTCCACAGTATCTTTATATACATAAATTTGTAATATTAACAGACCACAAATCCCTGATCGGTTTATTTAAAGAGTCCCAAGGCAGTGCCACCCATAGCTTCAGGCTGAATTCAGTGGTGGGGTCTAATACTAAGTGCGTATAATTATAAGTTGGAACACCAAGAGACCAAGTAGCAAATGCAGATGACTTAGCCGCCTCTCACTGGCAGATACACCACCAGTGGTCCTGCCACTGGAACAGTTTGTAATGGTTTCACATTTTCTGGACACACATGCAGTCACGGCTGACAATATCAGACATTGGATGTAGAAAGATCCGGTCCTGGCAAACTGAAACAGCTGGTGGTGACGGGGGGAGCTGAAGGGCCGTCACAACCAGAATTGAAACCTTTTTGAAACCAGTGTGACCAGATCATGGTAAAGAATGGCATGTTATGATGGGGAGCAAGAGTAATTGGCCCAAGCAAAGGTCACCACCAGATACTGGCTGAACTCCACTAGGGTCATTGAAGGGTGTCCAAAATGAAGGTGTTGACGAGAATCGATATCTGGTGGTCAGGATTGGATACAGACATGGCTTCATAGGTGGGGCAGTGCCCATTGTGCTAACAAGGACAAAGATTACCGCCAGCAGCTCCCCGACATTTGTGCGAATGCTGATTAAACCCTGGACTCAGTTACATGTCAGTTATGTAGGTCTTTTCGTGGGCTCAGTGTTCTTAGTCATTGTAGATGCCCATTCAAAGTGGCTGGACATGCACAGAGTTCATTTGTCAAACACTGGGATGGCAATAGAAAAGCTGTGTGCATATTTTGCAATACAAAGACTACCAGAAGTGTTAGTCACTGATGACAGGCCATTGTTTATCTGCAGGAATTTAAGTATTTCTTAAAGTCCAATGGTATTCATCATAAACAGACAGATCGATAGCATCCATCATTCCATGGTCTGGCAGAAAAGGCAGTCCAAACTTTGAAGGCATGTTGAATGAAACAGCCTACAGCTTCACTACTTACCAAAATGTTTTGATTCCTATCCGTCATACAACGACATAGCTAGTTTCACCAAAGTTGCTAATGGAGAGCAAACTCCAGACCAGGTTAAATCTTCCTGGGCCTGGGGGGGAAGGGTGAAATGGGATCAGGAACACCAATGCTGGAACACAAAACTTTGCTAAGCAGGAGAGATCATTTACCTTAGGGGTCAGTTTGGTCAAGGGAGTATGGGAATGGCCCTGCATTAGTAAGAAGCATGGTCGACATGAGGTCGGGTCTAGTGATGTATAAGTTTGGGTAGGTGCAACGGTCCTGAACAAGCATGTGGACCATATGAAAGCTGCAAATTGCAAATGATGCTGCAGCAAAATGTGCCCGGCTCCTTGCCTGCCTTCCCAGTTGTTTCAGAACCCATGTGTTCTCACTGTCCATCTGGGGTTGAAGATACCTTGGAATCTGAGATAGACATGGTAAGTGTCACCACCTCGACACCTTTGTCCCATTAAGAGGACAATGAATTTCTTCTGAGATGCTCTCGGTGCAGAAGACAAGCTACTGTGCATTACGTACCACCCATATCAGAGGCAGAGCTGGAGGAACCTGACACGGTGCTGAAATGTCCCAGAAGGAGCCACAAAACAAAGAACCAGCCTACATCCTCAGACCCAGAGGAAGAGGGATGTAATGATTGTAATGAGGTCAGCCAGGTAGACCTCATAGAATATGAGTTCCCTTATTGGGGCCATTAGACTGATCCAATCAGGGTGCCCGGGCTGAGAAATGTAAACAGGAGTGGCAGAGGTTCTAGTTCATTCTGAGAGCTGGCTCCGAGGAAGTTGGATCAGTGTCAAGGACTCTCCATCTGTAAATAAAGGGTAATGTGGTGCCAGGATACCGGCCTCCATGGAGTTATTTCATATACACATGCTAAAGTCTTACTTAAATATGTTCCCAAGTGACAACTTCATTTTAGAATTGCCAGCAATTTACAACGTCACCATTTCCATGGCAGATGTGTTTCATGAAGATAATGAAAAACTCCTGTTGGCTCACATCCTGGTTCCCTGTCTGAGTCTTCTTTCATCTTTTGGACGAAATTTGGACGGCTGCTTCAAATCAAAGAAAGTTACTTTGCAACTTCAAAATTTGAAAGACAAAGCAAAATGGAAATAAAGTTTCAACATTAGGGACACCCATGCTGTCCTGCTGGAACTTGGCGCTGATTGTGTAAAGAAGAAACCAGAAGACGTTGGTGTTCTTTGTTCACCATCTGCAGATGACATCTGATTGATAGTGTGACATGGCAATAGAAAAGGTTCACAGATCCCAATGTAGTTTGAACTGAAAGAAGGAGATGGATTAGTGATGACTTTACCTTGGAATCTTGTGAAATCAATGACAAGGAGAGCAGAGCTTATGCCATCTGCTTGCAACAATCTCTTGTGTTTAATCTGTGATTCTGTTCTGGTCTTAATGTGTGCTTGGAACGTCGGTTCAGATGATGGCGTTGGGAATGTTTGGTCACCATGCCATACCATGACGCCTCACAGTTGCAAATGATGGGTCAGAAGATGTGGCAGGATTGTTTGTGAAGTGCCTTGAGAGAGAACTCATTTTTATATTAAGTTGCCAGCTTTATTTTATCATTGCTCTGGCCTCCTATTTCTAGCAATAGTCCAGTGGTTTGGATGCTAGCTGTGATGTGGGTGAGAGTGGAGTTCTATATGATGAGTGCTCCCATTTTGATCATATGTCTGGAATTTGCCATATGTAAGTTAGGTGAAAAAATTAGTCTCCAGAAGGGTACTTAAGATGTGGAAAATGTATTTTTAATGTTCTAATTGTGGTCACTTAGTTTACGTTATGGGAGGGCAACAGAAGAGCTCTCTCTGATAGATTTTTAAACTGACAGGTTAGATATTTTACAAGTGGATTTTTATTTTCCTGGATGTTGCTGAGCCTCTTGGATATTGTTGTAAGTTAACCAATTCAGGTGAATATAGATTATTTTATCACACTGTTGAATGTGGAAGTGGAGAAACGTTGCAGAGGTGAACCACTTGTTATAGAATGGCCATCCTCTAATCTGCCATGGTCACCATAGCATTTATACAGTTAATCTAATTGAGCGTCTGGTTAATAATGATTCCCAGAATGTTAATGTTGGAGACTCAGCAATTGTATGTGCATTGACCATCAAGGGGGTGTGATTATGCTGTCTGTCTTCTTGAAAATAGTCATATTCTGGCATTTTTGAATGTTAATTGCCACTTACCAACCCAAATATGGATCTTTGGCAGATTTTCCTGCATTGCTTCATTATCTGATATCATTATCTAGATCGATTCAAATAGTCAACTGCAAGATCGAGGGCATGTCGTTGATGAAGCAGCTGAAGACAGTTAGTCTTGACGCTCATGAAATGGAATTATTGTTCTCCCACAGCCATACCATCATTCTTTATGTCAGATGTGTCCCAATGCATGAGTGAGTTTTTTCCTGGAATACTTTGCCCTTTATTAACTAGGTTTTTGGTGCCACACTTAGTCAAATGTTGCCTTCATGTCAAGGACAGTCAAACACATCCTACTTTTAGAACTCAGATGCTATGTCTACATCCAGACTAACCGACTACAAACCGACCGACTCCCACAGCTACCTGGACTACACCTCCTCCCATCCTGCCCCCTGTAAAAACGCCATCCCATTCTCCCAATTCCTTCGACTCCGCCGCATCTGCTCCCAGGAGGACCAGTTCCAAAAACGCACAACCCAGATGGCCTCCTTCTTCAAGGACCGCAATTTCCCCCCCCGACGTGGTGACAATGCCCTCCACAGCATCTCCTCCACTTCCCGCTCCTCCGCCCTTGAGCCCCGCCCCTCCAACCGCCACCAGGACAAAACCCCACTGGTCCTCACCTACCACCCCACCAATCTCCATGTACAGCACATCATCC
>NC_057736.1:28460054-28465071 GCF_004010195.1 Chiloscyllium plagiosum
TGTCACAATTGTGTGGTTTTATCATAAGTCAGTGGTTGTCGGATCAAATAGTTCTGTCTGTAGTAATCCGTATTACCAGATATGTGACTTGGTGTTGAGGTTTCACCAGATTAACATGTAATTTCCAGATGCATGTAATGGTATCCTGGTACACTTTTCTATATGCCTCTTTGAAACAGTGTTGATTCTCTGGCTTAGTTTGGGTAGAAGTGTGAGGGATATGCCAGATATGAGTGTACAGATTGCAGTGATTGACAAATGTGCTCTTGGTAATGACCATGACACCTCATGCTTGCCTATTTTTGAGGTACATGAACTATTCTCAATATGTCACACTTCGCCTAATGGTAATGTTGAATGATATAATCCTTAATGTGAAGTTGGAAGTTGAACTTCAGGGGTTTTTTCCTAAATATTTTACCATGAGATGTTGTATCTGCAGTGGATAAATTTGAGATGAGGTGTAATATTCTGTAGTGTTGGACTTCTTCCTACCTGTCAGCAAAGTACTTCAGAGCTTAGTCAACTCCATCAATGGTAATGCTTCAGAGCTAGCCTAGGAGATGGGGATTGAATTGCCTAAGCTAAGATGTCTAAGATATCCTATATCATTACAACCCTCATTATTTCCTCAAAGCGTGATGTTCAACCGAGAGAAATAACTGAGGCAAAGTGGTAGATCATATTTTTTGTCAATGTTTGACCTGAAGCTATGCAACTTCATTTGGCCCAGTGTCAATGTGGAGGGCTCCCAGAGTCACTGCTTCCCAAAGGTACATAGAACACAGAACATTACAGCACAGTACAGGCCCTTTGGCCCTCGATGTTATGCCGACCAGTGGAACCATTCTGAAGCCCATCTATCCCACACTATTCCATTTTCAACCATATGTCTATCCAATGACCATTTAAATGCCCTTAAAGTTGGCAAGTCTACTACTGTTGCAGGCAGTGCGTTCCACACCCCTATTACTCTCTGACATCTGTCCTATATCGATTACCCCTCAATTTAAAGCTATGTCCTCTTGTGCTAGCCATCACCGACCGAGGAAAAAGGCTCTCATTGTCCATCCTATCTAACCTTCTGATTATCTTGTACGTTTTTCAATAAATTATGCAAGTGCTTTGTAGAATCTCTTGAAAACCTTGCAACAAGCCCACTTTTGTCCATTGGCAGTATAGATTTAATAATATTTTGGAACAGTCAAAAATAGCAACCCCTAGGACTTACTATGGTTCCTGAATGTTATAGTATTCATAGATTGCTGGCTTGCAATGTATAAATTGTTTCCCCACCTCTTACTAATCTGCCCTGTGAGTGAGACAAAACAGACAGAACAATGCTGGAAGATGCTGACATTGATGATTGGCATGATTCTGTGAGTCTGATCATTTCAGGTTGTTGCTAGACAAACCTACTGATTTACATCCACCCTAATCCTCAGTTTTCCAAACTTTGACAACCATCTCCAGATTTTAATGAATTTTAAAGTCTGAATTAGTTGGGTACAACTTTGCAATGTACTGCTTTAACATCTAGTGCTCAGAAATAGTGCACCTATACACAGTTTTTATTTCTTTTGCTACTATTTTAATGCAACTGAGAGCCTTGCCAGGACACTTCAGATGGTAGTTAAGAATTGTTCATACTTATTTGGGACCATTATGTGTAGGCCAGGCTCAATAGACATGTCAGGCTTTCTTTCCTAAAAATGAATTAGAATTTTATTACTCTTGCATCAGTCATTACTGTTAATAATTATTATTACCAGATTATTTTTAAACTAAACACAAATTTTCAAATGGCGTATGCTTGAGTTTGAACTCACATTCTGCAGATTATTAATCCAGTAACATTGCTATCCATGTTTAAATTAGCCTATTGTCTCTGTCTACCTGTCTACCAAATTATTTCAGATGTTGATCCTTTGCAATGAAGTAATTCCTTCTGGAATTATACCAAAGTGGCAATAATCTTTTAAAACATTGTTCTTTCAATCTGAAACCTCATTCTATACAAGACCATGAATGATAAGAATATATTTGGAAAATGTAACCAGAATTTCTGAATTCTTTGAAGATTTACTGCAGCATACAAATATCAAAGAACAGAAACTACGACAGAATTTTAAACAAGATTTCAATCCAATAAGGTAGGACAACTGATAATTTGTGAAACAACCAACATTTATTAAAGAAAGTAAAACTATATTTAACAAAGACAGCAGCAATCAGCAATAATCAGCCTTGGTCTCAAGCACTGCTGGAGCACAGGTAATGTTGCCTTAACTTGTAGAGTTTATTCCCTGACTGTTCAGTAGCTGTGTTCCTTCACTTACTAGTGCTCATTTTCTTCCTGTTTGGGCTCAGACTTAGCAATTCCTTCATCATATTTGATCATGATCTTTTGGAATTGGCTGAGCAGCATTGTTACATAAATCAGGTGTGCAGTTGCAGCCTGTGATGCATTATCACATAGATTCCAAACCAAACAATTCTATACCTTTCAGACGGTTATATGATATCATGACATGTAATGTTCCAGTATCAAAGTATTTATTGCCTCATCTTCAATCACTTTCTCTGTGTAATAAAGTCAGTGTGGTCAATCAGTTCTGTGTCTGTAATGTACAAGTGACATTGGTAAGACAGAACCCAGACAATACCTGTATGTTTGTAATATTGTAGCTTTGTAAATATGTAGTGTTGTAGATAAACAACAAGATATCTGACTCAAAAGAATGTGGCTATCTTTGGCACATCTTACATGGGCTAACGTAGATAGAAAACCAGAAATGGCATGAAGATAAAGGCACCATGATGTTTGTAAAAATGCTTTTAATAACAGTCATCATTCCTCATCATCCATCCAAGCTCAGAGCTAGAATTACAATTATTACATTACATTACATTACAGTGTGGAAACAGGCCCTTTGGCCCAACAAGTCCACTCCGACCCGCCGAAGCGCAACCCACCCATACCCCTACATTTACCCCTTACCTAACACTACGGGCAATTTATAATGAAGACTAAATTACTGCAGCCAAAGCTAAAGGTTACAATCGTCTCCTGAAACACAGTAAGTGTTCAGCCTCCCTCTTAAAAAAGCATAAAAGTCTTTTGATCCTTTAATTAAAAAAACAGGAATTTAAAGTGGTTCTGGAAGGACAACTCCAAGATACCGCAAGAAGAAAGTGCAGCTTTAAAGTACTGAAAAATATGTTCTGTATACTAAAGAGCTATACCTGTTTCCCAGATATCAATCGACAGCACGAGCAATCGGTGTGAAAATAAGAAAATGCATTCATGATATCATTATTCGTTTTTAACATCAATGCAACTGACGAATAACAACCTGCTACAACATGCCTGTAATTTCTAAGGAATCAACAGCATAAACTAAAAACTGAAGCCTCCAAAATGCAACAAAGAACAATGCAGCATTCCAGATCCTTCTACTGACATTTTAAAGAGCAAAAAGACAAGGAAAAAAGCATAACCATTGATTGGCATTTCATTAACAAACTGTTAGAACATGAGTTATGTCAAGAAAGCATCAATCTTTAACTTACAGATCAACAAATAATTGATAAAGGCAGACAGTCAAACCTATTCTGATTTTGGGCACTGAAGGATTAAGAACAATAATGCTTTCTGATATTTTTGATGACACTAATTCTGATTTTAGAAGATCAACTTAAAGTTCAAGTCAACTTCAGGATACCCAGGTTTGAGTTCATATCACACCAATGACAGCCAGGTTAGAAGATCAGGCAATTTGTAGACAGGTGTTGAAGCAAAGGTGTGGAATGTGATCTCACTGAAGCTAACTTAGGTGAAAGGCTCATGAAACTGGACATTACCTCTTTACATTATCAGTTTCTTCCAAAAAGTATTTCTTTACAAACCTAAGGAATATACCATTGATAATTCGCTAAACAAAGCAGTTGAGCTTTTAAGCAGATTGCTAACATCTGCAAGTGTTTGACTGTGGAAGAACTATTGTATCCATTAACAAGTTCAGTGGAACATCCAAACCTTGCATCAGATTTGACGTGTCTTTCCCACCAAGACAATGTCCATCATGTTGTGATATATGCAACTGATGTTCTAAAATACGTTGAAATGTGTAATAATCGAGTTGTCAAGAAAACCCAAAGTGTAACACACTTCCTCACAGCTGCATGTGAAAAAGAACCAAACATGGAACAATGCAAAAGAAGACTTCAAACTTGTATCCATGGCACACAGCATGACTGCAAAGTCTAAGTGGTACCTACAACATTACAGCTTAAAAACCTCAATTAGCCAGTACGTGCAATAAACTTTAAACATCACATGGATATCATCCAAAAAGGTGAAGCCTCTACCTCCATCCAGATGATAATTCCCAAAAAAAAAGGACAACATGCATTCATGCTGAAACTGACCCCTGCAAGTTCAAATATATTGCTGAGCACCGATAGTCAGAGAGATGACGTGCAAGTCAGCATGTCGTTTTCAAATTCTTATTCATTCATGGATGTGGGTGCCGCTGGCTAGCCAGCATGTATTGCCCATCCCTAGTTGCCCTTGAGAAGTTGGTGATGAGCTGCCTTTGTGAACCACTGAAGTCCATGTGCTGTAGGAAGACCCACAATGCAAATTGCAATGCATATCCAGCAGACTCCAAGGTAAACACCTGAATCTATGGTCGCGTCTACCTTTCCAAGACAATAGACAATAGACAATAGGTGCAGGAGTAGGCCATTCTGCCCTTCGAGCCTGCACCACCATTCAATATGATCATGGCTGATCATCCTTAATCAGAATCCTGTTCCTGCCTTATCTCCATAACCCTTGATTCCACAATCCTTGAGAGCTCTACCCAACTCTTTCTTAAATGAATCCAGAGACTGGGCCTCCACTGCCCTCTGCAGCAGAGCATTCCACACAGCCACCACTCTCTGGGTGAACAAGTTTCTCCTCATCTCTGTCCTAAATGGTCTACCCCGTATTTTTAAGCTGTCTCCTCTG
>NC_057736.1:28467100-28572143 GCF_004010195.1 Chiloscyllium plagiosum
TGTATTATGGTCACTACCTCCTAATGGCTCCTTCACTTCGAGGTCCCTGATCAATTCTGGTTTGTTGCACAATACCAGATCCAGAATTGCCTTCTCCCTGGTAGGCTCCAGCACCAGCTGTTCTAAGAATCCATCTCGGAGGCACTCCACAAAGTCTCTTTCTTGAGGTCCAATACCATCCTGATTCTCCCAGTCTACAGAATCCATCTCGGAGGCACTCCACAAAGTCTCTTTCTTGAGGTCCAATACCATCTCCCATTCTACCTGCATGTTGAAATCCCCATAACAACTGTAGTAACATCTTTGCAACAGGCCAATTTCAGCTCCTGATTCAACTTACATCCGACATCCAGACTATTGTTTGGGGACCTGTAGATAACTCCCACGAGGGTCTTTTTACCCTTAGAATTTCTCAGCTCTATCCATACTGACTCTACATCCCCTGATTCTAGGTCCCCCCGCACAAGGGATTGAATATCATCCCTTACCAACATGGCCACCCCACCCTCTCTGCCCGTCAGTCTGTCCTTACTATAGCACGTGTAGCCTTGAATATTCATTTCCCAGGCCACGTCTCCGTTATCCCCACAATATCGTATCTGCCAGTTTCCAAAAGAGCCTCAAGCTCATCCATCTTATTTCTAATGCTTTGTGCATTCATGTATAGTACAAGCTAGGTGCTTGTATGCCACAGGCAACACAGTATACACATTGTTAATGCATTCTCTAATGTTTGAGTCAGCTTGCCCAGTGTCTTGAACAAACTCTTTGCTGCTCCTGTGTTCACTTGTCCATTTCTGTGAAGTTGTTATTTGCTGACTCTGTGGTGCTTTGTCCTGCCTGGGCTGAGCAGGAGTCTGGTCTCCAGCAGTCTTTCAACTGGGCGATTCTTCTTCAGACAATTGCGGGGATATGGCAGTGATATACTCACCAGCATGCATTCCCAACTCTAATCTAGCTAAGTATCCACTGAGGTGTCAGTGTCTGAGCTATTGTGGGGTGCCAGAGGCAGCCTTGCAGGGATTTGTTGCTTTTTATCCAAGAGTTAGGAGCAGGAGATGTCATGCACACTGCCCTCTTGACAACATAGATTTCACCAGAACCTATACGAGACAAAAGAATGTGTAGCAAAAAAAGGGGTAGAATTTAGGGTATGTTAAGTGTATATCCACAGTGGTGGTAATGGGAGAGCAGCACAACAATAAACAGTGATTCTTGTTCAGTGGGACATGGAGATTTCAGCATCCCCACAGAAATGGCCTCTGGTCCTCTTCAACTAGGGCAAGGATCCTCTCCTTAGAAGTGGTGAGGAGACAAATGTCAGATACCCCACCACCTGTCTTGGCTCTCTCTGCCATATTGTGGCCTATTTTCTGCTGGAATGAAACAGGGAAGGATTAAATGAGATGAAAGTGACTGACAGAGCAGTTGTGCTGGTGCAGGTTGGGGTAAGATGGTGAGATGCCCTGAAAGAGCGGGTAGAAAGTGCAGAAATCATGCAGGGTTAGTAGTCTGAAGCATTGGGTTGTTATTAATATGTGAGGGAAGATGTTGTAAGCAGTAGTGACAGCACTAAACCATAAGCTTGGTGGAAGGTTGGTGCAGTAGCAGAAGCAGAGTGTGAGGTAGCAGTGGGAAGATGGTGGCACTTACCCTTATGGAGTGCAGAGCATCATTGACTTTCTTGTGGCACTGCTGTACCTTCCTCCAAGACTGTGGAAACAACAGTGACCCGAGTGGAAACCTGAAACCAGATGGTGAGGTCTGCTGGCATGGTCTCCCCAATTCTGTCCACCAGGACCTCCAGCTACCTGTTGGCAAAGCAGGGTGCCAAATTTCCTCTGCTCTCCATGTCCAGGACAATGGTTGAGAAGAAGGAATCATGCAAAGCAGCTCAGGACTGACAGTGTTGACCTGGTGCAATACTGCACTTTAAATATGGTACCAGCAGCACTGTGAATCCTAGTCGATCCTGCCTGTCATGAGCACGTCTGCTTAACTCTCTGTGGTATACGTTACATGTGCTAATGTAGACAGAAAAACCAGAAATGGCATCAGTGCAGATATGTCCTATTCCAGTTACCATTTGATTAGAATGTTTAACTTAACTATATTTGTAGTATTTTGGTGAGACAGCTCTCATTTAGAATTGACTATTATGCTAACAAAACTCACACAAGATGCATGTTTATATGGGTCAGAGTTCAGAGATCCATGTCCAGAATATACTATTTCATAATTTGAGAAGTCACCAAAAAGTTTGCTTCCTGTCCTTTAGACCACAATGCTTGGATCTTTATCACCTCTGTCTGCCATTGTTTGTGAATAAATATATTCAGCTATCTCTCATTATCTCTTCTTCGGCCAAGGTAGAATTGGTAACTTATGAAGTATTGAATCCAGATTGACATTCTTAACCTTTAATTACATATTTTCTAAACTGGAATTATCTCAATTGAAGAAAATAATTTGAGTTATATATGTAAATAAAAGATACATAAAATGATAAATATTGAGCCAGATGTAGGCCAGACCAGGTAAGGACAGTCTGTTTCCTTCACTAAAGGACATTGTGAAACTGATGAGCTTTTACAACAATTGATGATAACGTCAAGGTCACTATCTCTGTGATTAGCTTTCAATTCCAGATGTGTTAATTAATTGAGTTTAACATCCACTAGGTACTATCAGTTGGATTTTAACTCTAAACCCTGGAACATTAGCCCAGGTCTTTGGATTACAAGCCCAGTGACAATACCACTATGCCACCATCTCCTCTACACAGGCAGTGCCATAGAAAAGGGATATTGTTTCTCTGTGACTAATAGAGATAAAGGTTTTGCATGTTATGGTCAGAAGTCCAAATGGAGGCAGCAAAGATGTTACTAATCTGAAACCCTGGAAGCATGCCATGTAACATGCCATGTAATTCATTCACTGCTTTAATTAAGTTTTGTAATTTATCGATACATTATCGATTATCTTGTCTTTCCTTGATGAAAATGTTGTCTCACCTTTGATTTGTCTTCTATCATACAGAGCATGAAAACTGAATTCTGAATGAACAAATAAATTATCAATCAAACATTACAATTATGGTTCCTATAGTTTGGGACTCCCTTCCTTTTAATATCGGAGACTTCATGACAAAGGTGATTTTTAATGCAGGCAAATGCTAACCTAAAATAGCTGTTGTGATCACCTGACCACAGATTGCAGCAAGTCTAGGGAACCCATATGGAATATACTAAACTGGCTGTACTGAAATTAGCATTTCAATCAAAACCAGTGAAACTAGACAACCAAGTCAGTGTCAAGAATCTGCATGCATAATTCACACTAGCATGATAAATTCACATATTGGGAGACTAAAAGTTGGCAGTGGAGTATTCAGTTTGGAAAGATAATAGAGTTAGACTTCGAAATATACAAATGAAATATATTTCAGTAGTTTACTTGACAGAACAGGGAGAAATAATTTTGCAACCTTCTAATTTAATACATTGGCAGGATCTTAACACCTCTGGATCTATTCTGCTTATGGATATAAAGTGCATCCTAACTATTTTGGTGTCAGCTGATTGCACAGTGTTGTCATCTTTTAGAGTACAATGATTAAGAATGTCCGATGTTTGCCATTCATTAAGAACAATGGAGGTGTCCTAATTTAGAGGCCCAATCAGAGGCACTGAAGACTGGCAGCCCTTAATGGGAGAATTCAATACTTGCTGATATACCCACGAACCTGTGAGGGTATCTCTGCAAGTTTAAACATTAAGATTACCTGCAGTAATCAGGCCATCATTGTGTGGAGTTAATCCCTCAGAGGACTGCCTTGGTTGTAGCTTTAGTCTTTTGATCTTTTTTGTGGTGGAAGCTTGGAGGGGAGGTGCCCTTGGCCCCCTTCAGCCTGCTGCTGGTCGCTGCCTTCAAGAATTGATTAGTCTTCAATGTCAGCAAGGAGCCTGTCCGATGCCAGGAAACGTTTGGCTGCATTCTGCCTCAGTCATGGCATTAGCCCCTAAATGGTCTAATTTGCTCACGCTACTACTAATTTGGTAACTGGTGCCACATTGACTAATCCTTAGGAAAGATCACTGAAAGACAAGAAAGTGCCAACTGATGTGCCATTTTCAAATCTTACTCTCAATCCTGTCTACAAATCAACCTGCATGTAGCCAGGAATGTTATGACCATTATTTTTCAGCTCTTTAACACACCTTTCCTTTTTCCTTATTATTCATTCTAATTTCAACTGAAGAATTGAGCACTGTTTCTTGGTTTACTCAAATTATTTAATTAAATCAAGCAAATAGAAAATATCGTCAGTTCTTCTGTAATGCAATGGTTGCGTTTTTTTGCAACCCTGCTGTATAAAAAAATCATGCTTTAGAAATAGCACTTAAAGTGTTGGCGGTGTAATTGCATTCACACTTTACAAATAGCGCCCCCAATTCATCAATTGCGTTAAAGCAAATTCATGTTGAGGAAACACGCATTACGGTAGAATGACCTCTATCAGAATTATAATTTGTCTCAAAAAATAGCTTATTATTTGTAAACCTTTAAACGTTGCTGTGTTTCCCTTGTTCAAGGCACTTGCGTGAAAGTTTCCCATGAAAGTATTCAGAGAAAACTAATGCTGTTGTGCCCCATTAGGAATGTCCATAACCCTGAGCCATAAAGCCTGAATTTAAGTCCCACCTGTTCCAGAGGTACGTAATGCCATGTCTGGACACATTGATTCAAAAATGTCCACAAAGGAAACTGTTTGGGAATAAGAGGTTTTAAAAAAAATCCACAATGAGGTTGATCAATAATTGATAAGACCCAAAATATAGTTTTAATTTATTTGAATCACATTTCATCGAATAGATTTATTTTCAATTTAGAAATAATTTCCATCTCTGACCATTCAACATTCAATTCTCTTGTTGCATTACATAGCGCCACCTAAGGAGGCAACTAAAAAGCCTTAGTTCTTGTGAGGCTTTAGTTTATTACCAAAGTAAAAATTTTGCTCAGATGTTATTCCCATTCACAGTAATGTTACTACATAGCCTTAAACAGTCTGATTCTTTTAGTGGACAACATCTGAAAATATCAATTAACACGATTCTGAAGCAATACATCTGAATCAACAATTTTACATATTAAATTTGTTCCTACTTCTTTGTAGTTGTAAGTACACTGGTAAATAGTTGTAAGTTGGAATTTATGCGGAGGATAGAACATCAGATAGAAACATAAAGGAGGCTGAAGGCTGTGCACAGGAATTGGGATTTGCAGAACCAAGTGTTACTGCAACAAGACAGCTGTGAATGAGAGTTATTATTGATATCTTCAGTGAAGCCTAATTCACTGCTTGCCAAACTTGCCAAAAAACATTTTATAAGTTATTCTTATAAAAGTAAAGAACTTTTTTAGGAATTCTCTGCCTGCCTTCCTTACCCTTTCTTAATGTTAATTTGTTTTGTTCCCCTTTGAATAAAGAACCATATTGAAATTATGAGATGATATATTAATGAAAGTTTCAGATGTAATATTATTGTTCATTGACTTCAAAAAAAGACAAACACACTACAGTACATGAATTATTATAAAAATGGCAAAAGATGTCGCTACCAAGATGTGTTAAGATTTCACAACATACATCCTTGTGACATTTATACTTTTCCTAAAAGCTATTTAAAAACTGCATCGGAATGCCATGAAATAGTCAGTGAACCTAAATGTCAATGATTTCTTAGAAATATTTCAAGTTTCTAGGACTAAAATGATCATTCATTCATTTTGCTAAATATTAGATATCAAAACAGTAATAGAAAAGATTCTACTCCCTCAATATGTATTTTTAATAATTACAAAAATCAGATATTATAAAAATTGTCAATTATCAGTCAAAATATTATCTTTCTCTTTTAGGTACAAAGTCGGAATTCACTGAACAGAGTAAGGAACTTCGAAAATTCAGCTCTTACATTCATCGTGAATGATTCTTAACCATATCAATTACCATAAGAAATAAAGAAGATCTTTAAGAATTAACACTTTAAAGATATTCTGCTTCAAAAATGAATGAGAGTGATGCAACTACAATTTCAACTACTTCTTTTAATGCAACGCTTGAAAAGGAATGTGAACAAAATTTCATGGATATGGAATGCTTCATGATTCTGACAGAAGAACAAAGAAAGGTTATTGCTGCATTATGTTTGACAGTGGGGCCTTTTACTATTATAGAGAACATTTTAGTTTTATGTGTCATATTCTTTACTCCACAACTTCGAAATCGACCTTCTTATTTGTTTATAACTAGCCTTGCATCTGCTGACCTCTGTGCAAGCATTATTTTTGTGTACAGTTTTGTCGACTTCCATGTTTTCAAACACAAGGATGAAAATTATGTTTTCTTATTTAAGCTTGGGTGTGTCATTGCATCTTTCTCAGCTTCTGTGGGCAGTTTGCTGCTCACTGCCATTGACAGGTACATATGCATTCATAAGCCGTCTGAATACAGGACAATTTTAACGAGACGAAAAGCAGTGACCTTCCTTCTATTCATGTGGCCAGTTGCTGTTTTTATTGCTTTTCTTCCTTTGATGGGATGGAATTGCATTAAGTTACAATGTCAATGCTCTGAGCTATTTCCTCTTGTAGATGAAAGCTATTTAGCTTGCTGGACTATGTTTATAACTTTCCTATTAGTATTAATAATTTATGCCTATATACATATTCTGTGGAAAGCCCACGTTCATTCAATCTACATGGAGAAACAGAAAGAGGGAAGGAAAGGACAAGTAAAAATGGGCCACACACGTATGGACATTAAACTTGCCAAAACATTGGGTCTCATATTAATAGTGCTGATTGCTTGTTGGTCTCCAGTATTGTCTCTGATGATATATGATGTATTTGCCAAGGTAAACAAAGGCACCAAAAAGGTATTTGCTTTTTGTAGTATGCTTTGTTTGTTAAATTCTACAGTAAATCCCATCATTTATGCCCTAAGAAGTAAAGACATGCGAACTGTATTGTTAAATATCTTGTTGAGGCACAAGAGGCAGCTACCATCTCTGGAAGGCAGCACAGAATCAGATGGACATTTTAAAAACAACAATACAATTGTGACCATCTCTTCAGTTGAGCAATGCAATCTTGACAATTCAAAGAATGATCTCTGAATGAATCAAATCATTCTTCAACTGAATCCTAAACATTCAGGCTAAGATAACTCCACTGAGACCAGTATCCCCCGTTACCAAGTCCCCTTCAATTACACATGCATCGTACTTGACACTGGTCCAGCTTCCTCAGAGTGAACAGAATCTCTGACACTCCTGTTTATATCTGTCAGCAAGAACTCCCTGATTGGACCAGGTTACCAGCCCTAATAGGGAATTCATATTCTATGAGGTCCACCTGGCTGACCTTGTGGTAATCACTGCACAGGCCAAATTATGCACATTAAAAGAGCTGTGCAGCTAATGTTATTGATTGTGAACATTGTTACTGCAGATTTATTTTAAAGAAATGCTATCTTAGGCACAGCTTGGTCCCATTGCACCGAGCAATGGCACTTCTATCTGCAGACAAATAGGATTGTTTCATTTCCAAAACTATTTAGAGAATTCAAACATCATGCTTGTGAGCTTTTCATGGAAAAGAATCATGCTCATAATTTCAGGGTCGAATTAATTAACAGTTTGAAAGTGAACATTGCATTAGTTGCCAATGAGTGATCAAAATATATGCCCATGTTTCATAAATTTTACTGTGGATCTTTAATGTATAGCACAATGGCAACAGACAGATGCCTTTCTGTAAATTTGCAATAGCAAGAAACTTGCAGAATTTAACAAAAGAGAATATGATAAAGAGTAATATTTGTTATTTGGATCATTGTTCTCAAATGAAAAATTACTATCTGATTGCAATTGATGATTTCACACCATATTGAAGCACGAATGCAATGTATAAATTTTCTCTTCAGTTTTTGTTATATATTACTTATAATGTTATGAAAAAGAATTTTAATTGTGGTTTTTGTAAATACCGGAAGCATTTTTCTTTGTTCTTATGACTGATGAAAGAAAATGATATTTATGTTTCACAACTTAGCTAAAAAGTTTCTTGTTTCATCCTATAGATCACTGTGTATACCAGTTCAATTGAGTAGTTCAGTCTGTCAGTGACAACATCATTATGATAGAATTTCTAGGTTCCACTGCAGGTGGCCAGATAATGTGTACATTTGTTAAACCAAGTCATAACTGACCATTAATGATCTGCTATCTTTTACTTTCAATTTATATTGAAGCTAGTGATAAGAATTAGCATTACTTCCTCATTATTGATAATCTGCATGCAATATTGAAGGAAACAATTAAATAAAATGCAACAATTACATCAATGTAAATTTTTACCTATTCCACATTTGCATACAACCAGGAAAATATATACTAATGTGGTTTAAGTGAATTAGTTCATGTATTTCAGGGGGTGAGTGTGATATTTTGTTCAGATGGCAATTATAGAGTCACAGAGTTATACAGCATGGAAACAGACCCTTCAGTCCAACTTGTCCATGCCAATCAGATATCCTAAACTGATTTAGTCCCATTTGTCAGCATTTGGCCTATATCCCTCTAAATCCTTCCCATTTATGTACCCAATTATGTACCCAACCAGATGCCTTCTGCCTCCAACACTTTGGCAGCTTGTTCCATACACATACCACTCTCATCCCTTATAAATCTTACTGCGCTAACCTTATACATATGCCCTCTATTTTTGAACTCCCCTATGCTAGGAAAGAGACCTTGGCTATTCATCCTATCTATGCCCCTCATGATTTTATAAACCCCTATATCACCCCTCAACCTCCGATGCACCAGGGAAAAAAATCCCAGCTATTCAGCCTCTCCCTATTGCTCAAGCCCTCCAATCCCCGTAACATTCTTGCAAATTTTTTCTGAACCCTTTCGAGTTTAATAATGTCCTTCCTATAGCAGTGGGACCAGAATTGAATGCTGTATTATAAAAGTAGCCTCACTGATGTCCTATACAGCAGCAACATGACATCCCAACTCCTATACTCAATGCACTGACCAATAAAGGCAAGTGCGCCAAATGTCTTCTTCACCACCCTGTCTATTTGCAACTTCACTTTCAAGGAACTATGTACTTGCATGCCTAGGTCCCTTTGTTCAGTAACACTCCCCAGGACCCTACCATTAATTGAATAAGTCCTTCCTTACAAATAAGTTTGCCTTACAAATATAGTATGCCTCACATTTATCTAAATTAAATTCCACCTGCCACTCCTTGGCCCATTGGCCCATCTAATCAAGGTTGTATTGTACTTTTGAGATAACCTTCTTCACTTTACGCAATACTGACTATAATTGTATCATCTGCAAACTTACTAACCATACCTCCTCTATTCACATCCAAATCATTTACATAAATAACAAAAAGCAGTGGACCCACGACTGATCCTTGCAGCACACTGCTGGTCACAGGCCTCCAGTCCAAAAAACAACCCACTACCATCCCTTCTGAGTCCTATCTTCAAGCCAATTTTGTATCCAATCGGCTAGCTCCTACGGGATTCCATGTGATCTAATCTTGCTAACAGTCTACCATATGGAACCTTGTTGAATGCCTTGCTGAAGTCCATGCAGACAATGTCTACCATTTGCCTTCATTAATCATCTTTGTCACCTCTTCAAAAAACTAATATGTTAGTGAGGCTTGATTTCCCAAGCACGAAGCCATACTGACTATCCCTAATCAGTCCTTGCCTTTCCAAATGCATGTAAATCCTGTCTCTCAGAATCCCCTCTAACAACTTACGCACAACTGATGTCAGACTCACCAGACTATAGCTCCCTGGCCTTCCCTTACTACGTTCCTTAAATAATGGCACCATGTTAGCCACCATCCAGTCTTCTGGAAACCTCACCCATGGCTATTGATACAAATATCTCAGCAAGGGGCAAAGCAATCTCTTCCCTAGCTTCCCACAAAATTCTGGGATAGTCCAAATCAGGTTTCAGGGATTTATGTACCTTTATGCATTTTAAGACTTCCAGCGCTTCCTCTTCTGGAATATGGACAATTTCAAGACTTCACAATTTATTTTCCCAAGACCCCTAGCTTCCAGGTCGTTATCCATAGTAAATACAATGTAAAATATTCATTTCGTATCCTACCCATCTCCTGTGATGGCCTTTTGATCTTTAAGGGGCCCTATTCTCTCCTTATTAAAATCATTTAATGTAACATAAAACAAAGAACTGCAGATATTGGAGACCTGAAACAAAAATAAAAATTGCTGGTGAAACTCAGAGGTCTGGCAGCCTCTGTGGGAAGAAATCAGAGTTAATGTTTTGAGTCCAGTGACTCTTCATCAGAAGTATTAGCAACTAGGAAAATGTAGTATTTACTTTGAATCATAGAATCCCTTTAGTATGGAAAAAGGTCCTTTGGCTGATTGAGACCACACCAACCCTCCAAAGAACATCCACCCAGACCCACTCCCCCTACTTTGTCCCTGTAACCCTATATTTCCCATGGCTAATCCACCTGGCCTACACGCTATGGGCAATTAAGCATGGCCAAACCATCTAACCTGCACATCTTTAGACTGTGAGATAAAACCGGAACACTCAGAGGAAACCCAAGCAGACATGAGAATGTTTCCACACAGACAATCACCCGAGGGTGGAATCAAATCTGGGTCCATGGCACTGTAAGGCAGCAGTGATAACCATTGAACCACCATGCTACCTGAAAGTGAGGTTGGAGATTGGGGGAAGGAGATAAGTGAGCAAATAGGTGGAGATGGCGTCCATAGAGAGCTGTGAAAGAGGTAGGTAAACAAGGAGATAATGGATAGCAGGCCAGGATAGAAGAAAAGCTGTACAAGTGATAAAAAGTGCTAAGACCAGAAGAGAATGGACAAGCTGTACTGAAAGCATCCCATATAATGTGATAATAGATCGAGGAGTATATGAGAATGAGTGACTCTGCTAAAAGCAACCCATGTCATAACAGTACTGGGTGTGCGGTAGGTAAAAGACATGGAAGGATGGATTCAGGCTCTAAAGTTATTCAACTTGATGTTGAATCCTGGAGACTGTCAGGTCGCCAAGCAGAAAATGAGGTGTGGATCTTTGAGCTTTTGCTGAGGTTTGCTGGAACACTCCAGAAGGCCTGTGACAGAAACATTGGCTAGGGAACACAATGGTCTGTTGAAGTGGCAGGCAACTAGAAGCTTGAGGTCATTTTTGTAGAGAGAATATAGGTGTTCTGTAAAGCAGTCACCCAGTCTCCCTAATGTAGAGGAGACCACACTGTGAACAGTGAATACAGTAAACTAGACAGAACTAAAGTCATGTTCTGTCTAAATAGTTACTTCTGAAAGAAAAAATAAATACTTTGTAGTAGACATTTGTGAATTGTATATATCAATTAAACTATAACTGTATGATTAAACAGTACAACATGGATTGTCTGCAATTTTCTGTGCAGTTGTGGCATTGCTAACAGCTTTTGTCGCTAGTTGTGGTGGCACTGAGGTGCTAACTAATGCCGAGACAACACTTTTTATGCTCAATTGAAGAGTTTAGCATTCAAGAGGAAAATACGCCCTGAAAAAATTCCTTTGCAAGTTGTCTTTGAGGGGGGTAAGCATTTCTGGCATAATGCTGCTATTTGGGAAGCTTGACTCATTTGATTCTGCTGTTGAAGACTGGGCCCAGTATATGGAAAGAATGTGTTTTTTTCTGGGCATTGAGGCAGATGAAAAACAATGCCTAATTCTCGTGACAGCGTGTGGACCTGCAGCTTTTTCAGTTATTAGGAGCCTAACTTTCCCAGAGGCACCAGTAACTAAAACTTTTGAAGAGTTGACCAGTTCAGCAAAGGAATATTTCGACTTCTCGAATTTTGAGACGCTATTGATTTTACTCGATAGTTCAAGAACCAGGAGAATCAAATTGGAATTTTTGACAGGATTAAGACGACTGGCAGAGGCACATGATTTTGGTTTAATCCGAAGTGAGAGGCTGAGAGATTGTTTGGTATGTGGGATTAATGATGCGACTATGCAAAAGCGCCTAATAGTTGAAGCCCAGTAGGACTTCAGTAGGCACTACAACTGGCTTTGACATTAGAAAGTGCAGCAAGTAGAGCTTATGAGCTACAGGATATGTAGTTTGACGTGGACACCCTTGTCAGTCCAACTGAGCTTGGGGAACATCCCCTGAGTGAAGGCAATTGCATCGCATCACTCAGGACATCTCCTGAACAGCAAAACCCCAAAATAAAGCCATGCCTCAGCTAAAGATTAAAATTTTCTCAAGGATCCAGGCCAGCAGGCCATGTAATTGTTATGGTATGCGGATTTGAGACAGCAAAAGAGTCCCACTAGGTTTGAATCGAGTAAGAGAATTAAGAGACCTGTATCCAGGAGAGTGCACAACCTGGAAAGTTCACCTACAACTAGTTTGGAACAGGTAAATTGATTAGCAATATCCAAATCAGAACCAATCAAAATAAACGACTGGTTAAATAGATCGCCTAGTTCTAATGAATGTCGATACTTGTGTGGCTGTATCAGTGATTGCAGAACCAGTCTTTACCAAAATTTGCTCTGGTTTCCAACCCTTAAGTTTGTGTAAGACCTAAGCTGAGCTGAGAACCAATACTGGGCAACCCCTACAGATTAAGGAAACAACTTTGTTTCTGGTCTCTTATGAGAAGCAATTGGTTCAATTACTACTGATTGGAATAAAAGGCTTAGGTCCAAGATTAATGGGGCAGAAGTGGTTGAGAAAGATTCATCTTGATTGGCTCAACATTTTTCAATTAAAAAATAGCTGCCTGAGTGAAGTCCTAATTAGATATCCAGATGTTTTTCAGGAAGGTCTAGGGACTATCAAAGGGGCCAAGGCCACCTTGTATATTGACCAAGAAGCAATTTCATGATTCTGCAAGGCCAGCCCAGTGCTATTTGCCTTATGGACAAAAGTAGATACAGAAATCAGGGGGCTGGAAAATGAGGGAATCATCAAACCAGTCCAGTTTGCGGAATGGGCAGCACTGGTCATACCAAATGTGAAGTCTGATGGGTTGGTTCACCTTTGTGGGGATTTCAAACAAATGGTGAACTACTTTTCACAGCTGGATAAATACCCAATCCCTCACATAGAGGAATTTCAGGCCACACTGGTAGGGAGGGGGTACTATCCTTCATGAGGCTGGACAGGAGCCATGCTTATTTGCAATTGCAATTAGATCAGAATTCCCAGAAGTATGCTACAATTAACACCCATAAGGATTTACACCAATATACGAGACTGCCTTTTGGGGTATCATCAGCCTGTGCCATCTTCCAGCAGATGATAGACAAAATTTAACAAGGTCTACTCTCGGTTGCCATTTATCTGGATGATGTGCTAATAACTCGGATGACCAATAAAGAGCATTTAGAGAAATTAGATATAGTGCTTAAAGGCAGGGGTATGCCTTAGGAGGGAAAAATGTGTGTTCCAGGCATCCCAAGTGACCTATCTGGGTTACAGAGTTGACAAGACTGGGTTACATCCATTGGAAGATAAAGTGAGAACAATCAAATGTGCCCTGGTTCCCACGTCTGTTCCAGAGCTTAGGTCTTTCCTTGGATTGATGAATTATCACAGAGAAATCATACATAACCTGGCCTCCATCCTTACATTTACTATTGAAAAAGGGTCAGTCGTGGATATGGTCTCGTAGACAAGATGAAGCCATTAGGGAAGTGGAGAAGCAGCTATCATCATCTAAGGTGTTGACCCACTATGATCCCAAATGAGATGTGCTGCTTACATGTGATGCTTCACTGTGCAGTACAGTATTGGCTGACTGGTGGCCCAGTGGAGAGGAATGCCTGATAGCATAGACAGGTACTTTCCAGACTTTGGCTGATGCCAAGTGAAGGTACGCCCAGATAGGGAAGAAAGGTTTGGCGGTCATCTTCGGTGTGAGAAAGTTCCACCAATTCCTTTAACGATGTAAATTTGCGATAGCAATACACCACAAACCCCTGTTAGAGTTACTTAAAGAGGACAAAGCTGTGCTGCCCATAGCTTCAGGTTGGATTCAGCCTACTCTGAGTGTGCACCATTACAAGTTTGAACACTGTCCGGGAGGTCAAGCAGCAAATATGGATGCCTTGAGCTGCCTCCCACTGGCGGATACACCACTGGTGGTGCTGCCATTGGAAGGGTCCGCTCTGGTTGTAAACTTTCTGGATACCCTTTTGGTCACCGCTAACAATAGCAGAATGTGGACACATAAAGATTCCATCCTGACAAACCTAAAACAGTTGGTTGTGATTGGGGAAACAAAAGGGCCAACACAAATGGAATTGAAACCTTTCTGGATTCGGCAAGTCCAGATTCCCATTCAGGGTGGCATGTTATTATGGGGTGCAAGAGTGATTGTCCTGAGCAAAGGTCACTGTCAGATACTGGTTGAAATCCATCAGGGTCATCTAGGAGTTTCCAAAATGAAGATGTTGGTGAGACATCATATCTGGTGACCAGGATTGGATGTCGACATAGCCATATTGTTGGGGCAATGCCCAGAGTGCCAACAAAGGCAAAAATTACCACTAGCAGCTGCCCCACATTATTGGGAATGGTCGAGTAAACCCTGGACCCAGTTACATGTCGACTATGCAGGTCTGTTTAATGACTTCAATGTTCTTAGCCATTGTGGACACCCATTCAAAGTGGTTGGACATGCACAGAGTTCATTTGTCAAATACAGGGACCACGATAGAAAAGCTGCGAGCATCATTTGCAATACACGTACTCCCGGAGGAGTTAGTCACAGGCAACAGGCCATCATTTACCAGCAAGGAACTTGAGTATTTCCTAAAGTCAAATGGCAATTGGATGTCAGGACAGCTCCATACCATCCATCATCCAATGATCTGGTGGAAAGAACTGTCCAAACTTTGAAGACTGGCTTAAAGAAACAGCCTTCAGCTTCACTCGATACCAAATTTTCCCAGCTCCTGTTTGGTTATAGGATCACCCCTCCTGCAACCATAGGGATAGCTCCAGCAGAATTGCTAATGGGGAGAAGACTCCACACCAGGTTAAATCTGATCTTCTCACTCCTTGGGTGACGGTGAAACAGCATCAGGAATGCAAATGTCTGACAGAAGGCTCCGATAGGTGAGAGTGGAAGGACATGAAGTTTGGTGTAGGAACCACTGGGATGGCCCTGAATGAGTAAGAGGCATGGTCGATGTGAGGTCAGGTCCTGTGATATCCAATGTTCGGGTAGGAGAAGTGGTCCAGAACACGCAAGTGGACCACATGAAAGCTGCAACCTTGCACACGGAGCAGGAGCAAAACAAACCTGGTTCCTCAAAACATCCAAAAAGGCAGTTCCCATGGGATCTCCCCCTCTACCTAGTGTTGAAGAAACTTCTGAAGACAAGATGGGCATGGCAGATGTTGCAGCCTTAATGCTTTACCATCTGAAGAAGAAGGTGAGTTTTGGCCATGTCACTCTGGGCGCAAGAGGCAGTCTATGGTCCGGTACATGATCATTTCTGAGGCAGAGTAGAACCTGAAAAGCACATGGACGGCAGTTAATTGAGGGGTATGTAGATTAGGTTGATCTTAGATTAAGATCAGTACACAATACAATATTGTGGGTTGAAGGTCCTGTACTGAGCTGTAATGTTCAATGTTCTATGTTCTATGGTGTGAAAAGTCCCAATGGAAGCTATAGGAAAAACAACAGGCCTATGTTCCAGGACTTAGAGGGGCAGGCATGTAGTGAATGGAACGAGGTCCACGAGGTGGATCTCTTTGAATATGATTTTCCTGATTGAGGCTGTTAACCTTGTCCAATCAGGGAGCCCTGGCTGACAGATATAAACAGGAGATTCAGAAAGAAGAGAAAAAGGAAAAAGAAAATTTAAAAAATAAACATTCTGGGAGCTGGCTTTGTGCTAGCTGGGTCAGTGTCATGTACTATGCACATGTAAATAAGGGGTTACTTGGTGACAGGATACCAGCTTTGTGGAGTTATTTCACAGCTTTTCAACAATATTCCTAGGTTCCCATGAAATGCTTCCACCAACAATTGGCCACAATATCATGGTTGAGTAACACAATGTTACTAATGATTTCTACAATACAGTTAATATTTAACATTAACTATTTGCCAGAAGTGTTGCAAATATGTTGCAGTCATTGTTGCATAATAAGAAACATGCCTTATGATATGTACTTATAATATTTGAAGTTGATTGGATCTTTGTTTTGAAGTTTGATGGGTTGAACAATGTTTCTGATTGTCAACAGATCTACATATTGTTATTGTGCAATCAACATGAAAAATATATTGAAAACTGGTGCTTTAATGGATTATGAATTAATTGGGGTAATTTATTTTGAAACATTTCTGCTGCAAAAATTATAAACATGTTGCAGTGCCAGGAGCAGGATACTGGAAGGACAATCTCTGAATAAATTGTAAATTATTTGGAGCTTGAACTTTCTCTTTAAATGATCATTTTGGATTCTGACCTTTGATAAACTGAGCCAGAATAATGTATTCCAGAAAACAGCTGCTCATGAGGGTGGCATGGTAGCTCAGTGGTTAGCACTGCTGCCTCACAGTACCAGGGACCAGTATTTGAATCCACCCTTGGGTGACAGTCTGTGTGGGTTTCCTCCAAGTACTCCATTTCCTCCCACAGTGCAAAGATGTATAGGTTAGGTAGATTGGCCATGCTAAATTGCCCATAGTGTCCAGGGATGTGCAGGCTAGGTGAGTTAGCCATGGGAAATTTGGGGATCTGGGGATAGGGTGGGGTGAGATGGGTCTAGGTGGGATGTTCTTTGGAGGGTTAGTGTGAACTCGACGGGCCAAATGGCCAGCTCCCACACTGTGAGAATTCTATTATTCTATGCGCAATATATAAGGAATATGGACTGAACTTTCTAGTCAAGAAAAAAGAGGAGGCATATGGCAGGTATAGACAGACGAGTGAATCTCTGAAGGAGTTTAAGAGCAGTACGAGTATACTTGAGAGGGAAATCAGGAGGGCAAAAAGGGGACATGAGATAGCTTTGGAAAATAGGGTTAGGGAAAATCCAAAGAGATTCTACAAATACATTAGGGGCAAAAGGGTAACTAGAGAAAGAATACAGCCCCTCAAAGATCAACAAGGCTGTCTACGTGTGGAACCATAGGAGATTGGTAAGATACTAAACAAATATTTTGTATCAGTATTTATTGTGGAGAGAGAAATGGAAGCTAGACAATTTGAAGTAATAAACAGTGATATCGTGAAAAGCATCCAGATTTCAGAGGAGATGCTGGATGTCTTAACACACATAAAAGTGATTAAATCCCCAGGAGCTGATCAGGTATATCCCAGAACTTTGTGGAAAGTTAGCGAAATGATTGCTGGGCCCTTGCTGAGATATTTGTATCACCGATTGCCATGGGCGAGTTGCCAGAAGATTGGGGGGCGGTTAATGTGATGCCCTTATTTAAAAAAGGTGGTAAAGAAAAGCCAGGGAACCATAGACCGGTGAGCCTGATGTCAGTGGTGGATAAGGTGGTAGAGGGGATTCTGAGGGACAGGATCTACATGTATTTGGAAAGGCCATGACTGATTAGGGATAGTCAGCATGGCTTTGTGCATGGGAAATTGTGCCTGGCTAACTTGATTTTAGTTTTTTGAAGAGGTGGCAAAGATGATTGTTGAAGGCAGAGAGGTCTATGTGGACTTCACCAAGGTTCCGTGTGGTAGACTGCTTAACAAGGTTAGATCACATGGAATCCGGGCAGGGCGGGCGCTAACCTATTAGATACAAAATTGGCTTGAAGGTAGGAGACAGAGGATGGTGATAGAGGGTTGTTTTTTGGACTGGAGGCCTGTGACCATCAGTGTGCTGCAGGTGTTGGGTCCACTATATTTTCTTAATTATTTTAATGATTTAGATGTGAATATTGGAGGAATGGTTAGTAAATTTGCAGATGACGTAAACATTGGTGGTGTACTGGATAGTGAGGAAGATTATCTTAGAGTACAGATAGACAAATTGGCTGAGCAACGACAGATGGAGTTTAATTTAGATAAATGTGAGGTGTTGCATTTTGGTAAGGCAAATCAGGATAAGACTTATATACTTAATGGTAGGGTCCTGGGGTGTTTTGCTGAACAAAGAGACCTTGGGGTACAACTTCATAGTTCCTTGAAGGTGGAGTCACAGGTAGACAAGGTCATGAAGAAGGTGCTTGGTATGGTCAATCCATTGAGTACAGAAGCTGGGATGTCATGTGACTTTCTTCACTGGAGTGTAAGAGGTTGAGAAGCGACCTTATAAAAGTTTATAAAATAATGAATGGTATTGATAGAGTTAAACATAGTTGTTTTTTCCCCTCAGATGGGGGATTTCAAGACCAAGCTAAGGAGCACAATTTTAACGTGAGAGGAGAGAAATTTTAAAAAGACATGAGGGACTTTTTTTTTACATAGAGGGTGGTTTGCGTGTAGAATGAACTTCCTGAGGAAGCAGAGGATGTGGGTACAATTACAATGGTTAAAAGAATAAGTACATGAATAGGAAAGGTTTGGAGGAATATGGGTTAGGAGCAGGCATCTGGGACTAGTGTAGTTTGGGATTATGTTTGGCATGGACTAGTTGGGCCAAAGGGTCTTTCTCTATGCTGTATGACTCTATGACTGTATGATTCTACATAAAAAGGTTTTAAGGGGCAACACTTTCATGTAGAGGGTGGTGTGTGTACAGAATGAGCTGCCAGAGGAAGTGGTGAAGGCTGGTACAATTACAACATTTTAAGGCATCTGGATGGGTACATGAATAGGAAGGGGTTAGAGGGAAATGGACCAAATTCTGGCAAATGGGACTAGATTAATTTAGGATATCTGGTTAGCATGGCCAAGTTGTACCAAATGATCTGTTTATGTACTGTACAACTCGATGACTCATATGGGCCAAGTGCTGGCAAGTGGGACTAGATCAGGTTAGGGTATTTGGTCAGCATGGACGAATTGGACCAAAGGGTCTGTTCCCATGCTGTACATTTCTATGACTCTATGACTCCATAATGACAGGACATTTAGAAAATCGAAAGTCAATCCATCAGAGTCAGTGTGGTTTTATGAAGAATAAATTGTTTTTGACTAATTTGCTGGAATTCTTCGAAGATGTAACAGGCAAAGTGAATAATGGGAATCCTGTGGATATATATATAGACTTCCAGAGGTATTTGATAAGGTGCCTCACAAAAGGTTAATATACAGGCTGTGATCACATGAGGTTAGTAGTCACTTATTAGCTTGGATAGAGGCTTAGCTAACCGACAGCAGAGAATCGGGATAAATGAGCCATTTTTCTGGTTGGCAAAATGCAACTAATGGGGTGTCACAGGGTTCAGTTCTGAAGCCCAATTATAGTAATGACTCTCTGGAGTATGCTGCAGTATAAAGATGGGGGACCACTTACAATGATGCTGCTGTGATTAAAGTGCTGCCAAGCTTAGAAGGTACTATAGGCCAATTTGCAGATGATAACAAAATAGGTGGAAAACTAATTTGCAATAAAGAAATAAGATAGATTAGGTGAGTGGACCAAAATTTGGTAGGCGGAGTTTAATATGGATAAGTGTGAGATTATCCATTCTGGTCGAAAGTACAGAAAAGCAATTTATTATCCAGCTGGAGAGAAACTTTAGAGTTATTCAGTGCAGAGAGATCTAGGCTCCTTCATGCAGGGATCATGGAAAAGTAGCATGTACATACAGCAGGTAAATAAGAAAACAAATGGGATTTGGCATTTACTGCTAAAGGAATAGAACATAAAGCTGGGAAGTGTCACTGCAACTGTATGAGCTGAGACCGCACCTGGAGTATTGTGTACTACTTTGGTCGCTTTACTTGAGGAGGGATGTAATTGCAATGGAAGATTGATGGGGAAGGTTCTGAATGTGAGAAGAACATGTCAATTTTAATTATATTAATTACAAAATAGTTATGGAAAATGATAAACCTTCCATAAAAGTTAAAGTTTTAATTGGAGTAAGGCAAAATTTAATGGTATGTTTTAAAAGTTGATTGGAGTAGACTGTTCGCAAGTAAGAGGGGGTCTGACAAGTGGGAGGCGTTCAAGAGTGTGATGATGAGAGTTCAGAGGCATTTCATTCCTGTTAGAGTGAAGTGCAAGGCTAGTAAGACTAAGGAATAATGGATGAATAAAGATATTGAGGTTCCAGTCAAGAATAAAAGTGAATCTTATTTTAGACATAGACAACTTGGTTCAATTGAATCTCTTCAATATAAAGAGTGTTGGGGGTATTCTTAACAAAAATCAGGAAGGCAAAAAGGGAATATGAGATAGCATTTGCAGATAAGGATAAGGATAATCCAAAGAGATCCTACAAATACATAAACAGCAAGAGGGTAACTAAAAAGCGGGTAGGACTTCTTAAGGATCAAGGAAATTGTTTTTGTGTTGAACTCTAAGAGATAGGAGAGATAATAAATAAATGTTTTGCATCAGTTTTTACTGTGGAGAAAGAAGTGGAGTCTAGAGAATGCAGAGAAACAAATTTTGATGTTTTAAAAACAATTCACATTATAGAAGAGGAATTTTGGGAGGTCTTAGAGAGTATAAAGGTGGCTCAATCTCTGGGTCCTGATGTAATGCATCCCAGAACATTGTGGGAACTAAAAAAGGAAATTACGAGACCCTTTGCAGAAATATTTGCATCATCTATAATTATGGGTGAGGTGCCTGATGACTGGATAGTGGCTAATGTTGTACGTTTGTTTAAGAAAGGTTGTAAGGAGAAACTAGGGAACAATAGACCTGTGAGCCTGACTTCGATTGTGGGTAAATTGTTGTAGGTGATATGAAAGATAAGGTTTATGGACATTTAGAGAGGCAAAAATTGATTAAGGGTAGTCAGCATAGTTTTGTGTGAGGAAAACTGTGTCTCATAAATTTGATTAAGTTTTTGAGGAAAAGATTGAAGATGGCAGAGCAGTAGATGATGTTTATTTGGATTTTAATAAAGCCTTTGACAAGGTTCCGTATGTAGACTAATTAGTAAAGTTAGGTCACATGGTATTCAGGGTGTCAATTGGATACATAATTTGCTTAACAGCAGGAGACAGAGAGTATTGGTTGCTTTTGGACTGGAGGCCTGTGACCAGTGGTGTTCCACAGGGATCGGTTCTGTGTCCTCTTTTGTTTGTCAACGTTGCGGAAACTTATGGGTTGGTTTAGTTCCTTTGTCTGGCATCGTTGGCAGCCCCTCATCAAACTTACTAAATTGCAGTTGCCTCAAGGATGGGGAGGAGTTGATTTCCCAGACATCAGGAGGTATCAACTGAGTTCCCTGCTGTCCTTTGTGTGCAATTGGACAGGTAACGATCCAGGCTCAATATGGCTGGATATCGTAGCCTAAAGTAGTTACGCACATATTGCAATCCTAACCATGCTGGTTAAACAAATGCCAACTATCTTGTGAGACACCAACCATTCCTCTTCTGTAGGTTTGTGAAGTCTTCACTTCCATATTAGAATTCCATTTTTAAAAGCTTTTCTTAAAAGTTCAATATGTGCGTAACTACTTTAGGGTTCCTCTGTTGTCGTGACAAGACTCCTCAATATCAAAGCCCCAAACTCTCACATGAAATTTTAAAAATGATTAACCTTGTTGTCTTTCCCTTCTTATCACACCAAAATATAAAGTAAAGTGTTTTACATTGTTCTCAACACAATGAAAACACTTGGGCCTTCAGTCCAACTATCTGGTGGACAGGTGAAAAAGAACTAAATAGAATGAAAAGGGAGGACTAGGAATCCCCCAGTAACTATTCCTCAGCCCAGAAAGAAAGGTCACTGGGAGAGGAAGTATTATTTGAAAAGCCCTGGGCCCTGGAAGAGGGTCTCCTGAGAGAATACGGCTGTATATACAACTCTCCCGTTTTTTGTTTGGGAGCTTCGTACCGAGCATTGTTTTTTGTGTTCTTTTGTTGTTTTTTTTGTTTTATTCGTCACTTACTTATTTATTGGTGTTGTTTTGCACAGTGATGATTTTGTCTTGTATGATACAGTAGGATATTAGTTAGTATACAGTACCGAACATTGTTTTTTAAAATTTATATTGGTATTTTATTATATTTCAATAACTTTACATTTTTATAAAGTCAAAAAAAAGTTTTTTTGCTAATAAGTGTATTTACAAGAACAAAAGCATCAGGGGAGATCCTTTGCGCTGTTGAATTCATGTTCAGATGTGCAAGATTGAAAAAGAGGATTGGCTGGAGTCTTGATCCCCAAAAAGGCAACGTGAGCTGATTGCTCCATTGCGCACAGGTTATTACCATCACCAAAATGGTGTTGGTGTGCTTCACCCAAAAGTGTTTGTCTTTGCCAATTTGCCATTTTGAAGTATTGAGAACACTCAAAGGGAGGAATTTAATTCTCCATGTCCCTCCTCATCTTCATCAAGAGCAGAATGGATGGCTGGGTGGCTGTAAAGTCAGGAGGGAAGGTGAAGGTTGCTTTCCTGATTTTTCCTGATGAAGTTGGGGAGAGAATGTTGAAGATAGCCTTTCCACCCTGGGATCAATTTAAACCCTTAAGTGCTCAATTAAGAGGCTGCCCAGTAGAATCTGGCAATCTTCCTGCAGGCACAGTGGGGTCTTCCGAACTGGGCATCCTGTGCAACACAGAAGCATTTCATCCCCACCCTGCCCCCACCACACCTCCCCCACTGGTAGTAAGGGCTCCCCATGGTGAAAGATCCCCACCGAAGCATCCACAATTATCCCACTCCACTTACCTGATCAGCACCTACCAGGTTGGTCCCGGTGAGCATAACGAATGTACCTGCAGTCCAGGTCCTGTTCATTCTGACTGCTCTGGGACCGCCTGCAGTATAAACAAGGGTGACCACTTCCAGTGATGCTTGAAATGAAGTGCTGCCAGCCTGTGGATTAGCCAGCAGTCTTTGAGGTGCAACTTACAAGAACTCGCAGCAGGAGCAGGCAATTCAGCCCCTCGAGCCTGCTCTGACTTCAGTACAATCGTGACTGATCTCACCAAGACCTTAACTCAATTTCCTACTCACTGTCCATAACCTTTCAACCCATTAATAATTAAAAATCTGCCAGTCTCCTCTTAAATTTATTCAGTATCCACCGCACTCTGAGTAGTGGATTCAACAGATTCACAATTCCTGGAGAGAGGTAGTTTCTTGTCATCATCCCTATTTTAAATCTGCTGCCTTTATACTAAAACTGTGACTTCTTGTTACAGCGTGCGCAACAAGATGAAACATCCTCTCTACTTTATAAACCCCCCTTAGCCTCTTATATGACTCAATTTGATCCCCTTTCATACTTCTAGACTCTTGAGAATATTGGCCCAAAACTGCTTAATCTCAAGGCAATCCCCTCACCTCTCGAAGCAATCTCATAGTCATAGAGTTATGCAGCACAGAAACAGGTCCTTCGGTCCAACCAGTCCATGCCGAACGTAACCCAAATTAAACTAGTCTCACCTGCCTGCTCCTGGCCCATATCCCTCCAAACCTTCCCTATTCATGTATCTATCCAAATGTTTTAAATATTGTAATTGTATCCACGTCCACCACAAGTTCATTCCACGTGCGAATTACCTTCTGTGTAAGACATTTGCCTCATGTCTTTTTTAAGTCTCTCTCCTCTCACCTTAAAAATATGTGCTCTAGTCTTGAAATCCCCCATCCTAGGGAAAAGACAACTACCCTATCTGTACCTCTCATTATTTTATAAACTTCTATCAGAGTGCCTCTCAACCACCTAAGCTCCAGTGAAAAAAGCCTATCAAGCCTTTCTTTATAACTCAAACCTTTCATCCTGGCAACATCCTGGTAAATCTCTTCTGAGTCTTCTCCAGTTTGATAATATCCGTCCTCTAACTGGACAACCAGAATTGGACACAGTATTCCAGAAGTGGCCTCACCAATGTTGTGTACGACCTCAACATGACTTCCCAACTCCTATACTCAAAGGACTGAGTAATGAAGGCAAGTGTGCCAAATGCCTTTTTAACCACCCTGTCTGTATGTGACACAAACTTCAAAGAATTATCTACCTGTATTCCTAGGTCCCTCTTTTCCAAAACACTACCCAAGGCCCTACCCTCAATTGTACAAGCCTTACCCTTGTTTGTTTTGCACCAAAATGCAATACCTCACATTTATCCAGATTGAAGCCCTCTGCTATTTTTCAGTTCATTGACCCATTTGATCAAGATTCCTTTGTAATCTTAGAAAACCTTCTTCAATGTCTACAAAGCCACCAATTTTGGTGTCATCTGCAAACTTACTAACCATGCCTTCTATATTCTCATCCAAATCATTTTAGAAAGCGAGGCGCTTTCCCACTCTGAAGTTGTCTATCTGCTTCCTGTATTTCCTGAACTGTCAAGGGGGCATTAAGGACAGAGGCCTGTTCCAAGGTTACCCCTGGGAGGTCCAGGCTCTTAAAAAAGGTTTCCATCTTGGCCCTCCCATTCTCGCAACCTTCAGACTGATATAATTCAGAGGAAAAACTCCGAAAAGCCTCATTAATCCTTTTGGCATCGTATGTAAGGACCCGTGCACTGTCTCTAACTGCAGTAATGGATTGGGGAGCACGCTTTTTCCTAGTCAGATACACTAAATACTTTCCTGGCCTATCCCCATACTTGAACAGCCTTTGTCTAGCAAAAGCAAGTTCTTTCTTTGCAGTTAGTGTAAGTATTGAATTCAAGGCAGCCTGAAGGGCCGTGATGTGCTATAGCTTGGTCACCAAAGGCCTTGCAAAATGTGCCACCTCACCAGCTTTCAGCTGCGTCTCAAGTAGACGTTGCTGTTCCCCCTTCTGTTGTTTCCAGCTAGCCGAATAGGAAATAGCTAATCCCCTAGCAAAGGCCTTAGTGGTCTCCCATAGCATTGACAGACTACTAGCCGTGCCTGAGTTGATAGTCAAGGACTCTTGAAACCCCCTTAAAATATATTCTACAAATTTGTAATCCTTAAGGAGAAAAGGATCCCGGTGCCAGTGCCACAAACCTAGCCCATCACTCTTGGCCTTAACCTCCAAATATACTGCTGGGTGATCAGAGATAGCTATGTTCCCGATTTTACAACCCATAATCAAATTCAAAAGGGTCAAGGGAGCCAGAAAAAGATCAATCCTCGTATGATATTTATGTGGGTTTCAAAAAAAGGTGAAGTCCCTGCCAGTATGGTGAAGACATCTCCAAATGTCCACCAGCCCCAACTTCTCGCATAAGTCAGCCACCTGCTTGGCCTGCGAATAAATAGTTGGGAGCCCACAAGGCATCCTGTCCACTGTCAGATCCAAAAGGCAATTGAAATCCCCCTATAATATTGTGCTGTGTTCCAAAGGCACTCAACTTAGAAAAGGCATTAATCAAAAATTTGAGGGAATGTGCTGGGGGACAGTAGACATTTAAAATACCATATTCCTCCCCAAGTATCATAAACTGCCCTTGTTCATCTTTCACCTGCTCAAATAATGTGAAAGGAAGATCATAATCCCCCTGTTGTAGCTTCAAGTATTTCCCATCGTCAAGATGGGTTTCCTGCAACAGGCCGATATCAATCCTTCCCTTTTAAGGCTAGAAAGTACGTTTTTCCTTTTAACAGGTGAATGACTTCCCTTGATGTTCCAGGTGCACCATTTAACAAGACACTTAGCCATATCCCCTTTCAGAGACCCTTGAACCCCTGGGAGGGAAACCCCTGCTTGTAAGTAAATGGAGACTCATAGAGTCACAGAATTGTGTACACAAAAACTACTCTATCATAAATACAAACAACTATTGCTACCAAAAAACTACAAAGAAAATCAATTGCAAAACCTTGAACGGGAGACTCTCCCCCCGCTCATAAAGTCATTCACCCTACCCACCACCTCCACCACAGCTCCTTCAGGCCCAGACTGTGCCCCAGCCTTAGGCAAATAAAAGTAAATAAACAAGGAGATGATCCTCAAGTCAACAAAAGAAGACAAAGTCAGGATAAGCACTCCGCCCATCCCCAGCTCCGTGTCAACCCTACTTGTGACTAAAAGAGAAAAAGAATTTAAAAAGGGAAAAACAACAAAGGGCACCCACAACATTTCCCATAATAAAATCCAGTTATAAAAATATAATATCACCAACATATTCCAAGATTTCTATTTTTTTAATAATATGGGGAAAAAAGGGAAAAGGGAAAACACAGGGAAATAAGGAAAAGAGGATGAATGTTAACCATAGTCTTGAGACCAATCTATCTATTTTAAAGTGTCTGCAAAGTTCTTGGCTTTATCCGCTGAGTCAAACGTATAAACTGAGTCCTCGTGGCTGAAACGGAGAACTGTGGGGTACCTCATGGAGTACTGGATGCCCGGGTTCCTCAGCCTCTTGTTAACTTCACCGAAGGACTTCCTCTTTCAAATTACAGCTGCCGAGAAATCATGGAAAAACATGATTTTTGACCCCTTGTGCAGCAGTGCCTGTGGATCTTTCCCCAGTGATCTGGAGGCTCCAATAACTCTTTGCTTGTCCCTGTATGTGAGGAAGTGCACTAGGACCAGGCGGGAGTGCTGTACTGGCCCAGACCCGTGCACCACCACCTGATAGGCCCTTTCGGTGTACAATGGGCCTGACTTGATTTGAAGGCCCAGGAACTGTGGAGCCAGTTTTCAAAGAATCTGACTGGCTGCCCACCTTCTTCACCCTCAGGGAGCCCGACAATCCGAAGATTTGTCCTCTGACCTTGATTTTCGAGGTTGTCGACCTAATCTTGCAAGGCCCATACTTGCTGCTCCAGCACCTGGATCCATCTAGACGAGGACTCAATCGCTGCTTCCAAGGCCTTGATTCAATCCTCCACCTCCTCCAGCCGCTCCCCGACACCCTGGAGCTCCTGTTCGTGCTTCTGGAGCATGGACACAATGGATTGGGCCTGGGCACGGGTCTCCTCAATCGCAGCCCTCAACCTTCACAGTAAGTCTCGCCATCACCGTTGCCAATTCCTGTGAGTCCGTCAGGTCCCCAGGGGTTCGGGAGAGGCTGTGTGTCCTCCTTGTTGCTGTTTGCTCTCTCTCCTTTTCCTTTTGCCATCCTTCCCACTCCAAATTGTCAACGAATATGTGTTCTTCAAGTTTTTAAATTAACAATTCCTCCACATAAGTTGGTCAGGGATGGTAAAAAACACCAATATGCCTTGGCTGTTAGGCAGAGCCATCCACAGCAATCCTTCTGAATCGCCGCCATCTTGCCAAGTCCCCCAAAGGTTTTTAAAGAGATCAGCAATTGCTTATAGGCTTTTTGTTGGTTGATTTCTCTGGTGATTGCTATGGTGTTAGCAGTATTTGATATTTTTAATATTGATTAAGATTTCAGAAATCTACAAGGTGTGCTGTTAATGTGATATAAGGAGTAATGTACTGATGATCTGTAACTATCACAAAGTGATGCTTATGTTAACTCCTGGAACATGAGGATGAGATATGAGTCATGCAGTACTGAAGTATTCAATTAATGTTTACAGATTAATGTTACAGATTAATTCAATTAATTAATGTTAATTATGTAACATTCAGTTAATATTACAGATGCTGATATTTACATATGTACATGACAATCACAGGTATATGTATGTCTGGACGCAAGTAAAGCAATTCTGATGAATTGGTCGCATGTCATGCAGCAAGAAGGCAGTATTTAGTAAGGTGGACACTGGGAACTTATACAATTAGATCACATGTCATAATATAGTGATGACATCATAAGCATTTCCTTGAAGATATATTGCATATCTGCTGTGAGACATAACACAAAATCCCACTTTTTTTCCAAAACAAAATCTGAAACAGGTACACATTGTAGTGCATGGGCACATAGAGTCATAGAGATATATAGCACAGAAACGGACCCTTTCGTCCAACTCGTCCATGCTGACTAGATATCCTAAATTAACCTAAGTCCCATTTGCCAGCAGTTAGCCCATATCCCTCAAAACCCTTCCTATTCATATAGCCATTCAGATGCCTTTTAAATATCGTAATTGTACCAGCCTCCATCACTTCCTCTGGTAGCTCAATCCATACATATACCACCCTCTACATGAAAAAAAATGTTGCCCCTTATGTTCCTTTTAAATTTTTCCCCTCTCATCCTCAATCTTTGCCCTCTAGTTGTGGACCCACCCCCACCCCAGGGAAAAGACCTTGTCTATTTACCCTATTCATGCCCCTCATGATTTTATAAACCTCTATAAGGTCACCCCTCAGCCTCCAATGCTCCAGAGAAAACAGCCCCAGCCTATTCAGCCTCTCCTTGTAGCTCAAACCCTCCAAACCTGGCAACATTCTTGTAAATCTTTTCTGAACTCTTTTAAGTTTTGCAACATCCTTCCAATAGGAGGGAGACCAAAATTGCACTCAGTATTCCAAAAGTGGCCTAACCAATTCTTATACTGCCACAACATGATCTCCCAACTCCTGTACTTAATGCTCTAACCAATAAAGGAAAGCATACCAAACGCCTCCTTCACCATCCTATCCACCTGCGACTCTACTTTCAAGGAACTTGAACCGGCACTCCATGGTTTCTTTCTTCAGCAACACTGCCAGGATCGTACCATTTGTTTTCAATTCAACAATTATATAGAAATGCAAAAACAGACTTAAAAGATTAATAGTTCAAACTTCAATATAATGGTTTGGATTTTTGACATTTGTCTTGATCCAATGATCATACACCCATCTGGAGAAGGGTGTATTATTCTCAATTATTTTTGGCTGACAATTTGATTGTCTTGTTACTGGTTGCAATCACTCAGCATCATTGAGCAATTATTGTTGATGGAAGTTTCTTCCTGATTCTCTGTGTGCAAGAGTAGTGTGTTGTATATTGGTCTGAGCTGGCTTCTGTTCCTCTGCAATGTAGTACCATGACTAAGAATGACTACTTGTGAGCCAGGTTGGTTGCATATCTTAGAAACCTTTGCTGTTATCCAAATATTTGTAACTGGATTTCTTACAAACATTCTCTGTCCAAAGCATAGTTGTGGTAGCTGGTGGTGCACCAGTTTTATTCTCATGATTAGATTCCCCTACAGTGTGGAAACAGGACCTTTGGCCCAACAAATCCACACCCACCCTCCAAAGAGTAACCCACCAAGACCCATTTCCCCTCTGGCTAATGCACCTGACACTATGGGCAATTTAGCATGGTCAATTCACCTGACCTGTACATTTTTGGACTGTGGGACAAAACCAGAGTACCCGGAGGAAACCCACGCAGACACGGGGAGAGTGTACAAACTCCAGACAGACAGTCGCCCGAGGTTGGAATCAAACCTGGGTCCCTGGCGCTATGAGGCAGCAGTGCTAACCAGAGCCACCATGCCTCTTCGACACTTGAAGAGACAAGTCCAGTATCTCTTTCATTATTACCATCATGGTTTGCTTTGAATCATACAGGCAGTCTTGCCACTGCTGAACCATTGGTATCTACCAGGTAGAAGATTTTGGTAATCCAGGCTGAACAAGCAGATTGGACTACAGTGATGTGGCATTGTAAGGAACTAAGGAGTTATTATATACTGCAAGACGGTCTTTTATTGGTTGTACCATGAAGCGTCACTGTTGGGATATATGTTTTTTAGGATGCATGATGTTAGTATGTTGGCACTCACTTCTCGATAAATTTTGGCTTTCAAGATGTGTTCAACTGCCTTTGACAACCTACAATGATGATGGTTGTAAAACCTTCAACTCATCTTTGCTATCAACATGGTGCATGAGGTTGACATTATAAAAGACTTAGTCATCTTCTAAAGGTTGCTTTTTGATTTGTTAACTTTATATGTTTGTGTATGTTTGAATAACTTTCCATGTTGCCAATGATATGGCGTTGTACCATCTTTTTCTGTACATGCATGCCCAATGTCCTTTGATGCCATCTACTTTGCAGATGTGATGTTTTTCTTGCTTAGAAGATCTTTCCAGAAGATTAGAGTAGAGGCTTTACTGTCTGCAATTTCTTATTCAGGAAAATCACGCTCATGGTTTTTGCTGCAGCATCTGATGACAAACTCGTCAACAAAATCTTGATGTTTGCACAACATAAGTTGTAGTCTGTTTAGCCCAAAGTTGATTTCCACTTTGAGCTGGTCCTCAAGAATTTTTCAGATCTTTTCTGGATTATCTTTTCCACGCTTCAAAAAACTGATCCTTTCATCCTGCAAGGCCCCTCATTTTTAATTCACTCATAGGATATGGGCATCACTGGCTGGCTAGTTATCCTTGAGAAGGTGGTGGTGAGTTGTCTTCTTGAACTGTTGCAGTCCATGTATTATACCCACAATGCCTTGAGGGACGAGAATTTCAGAATTCTAACCCAATGATATTGAATGAGCACTGATATATTTCTAAGTCTGGATGGTGAGTGGCTTAGAGGAGAATCTGCAGGTGGAGTGGATGTTTGTCGATGTGGTGTCAATCAAGCAGGTCCCTTTGACTTGGTTGATGTCAAGCTTCACGAGTGTTATTGGAGCTGCATCCATTCAGGCAAGTGGGGAGTATTCTATCACACTCCTGACTTGTGCCTAAATGGTAGACATGTTCTGAGGAGTCAGGAAGCAGGTTATTCACTGCAATATTCGTAGCCTCATGTAGCCAATGTATTTATATGTTGAGTCCAGTCAGTTTCTAGTCAATGTTATCCCCAGTATGTTGATAGTGCAGGAATTAATGGTGCTAAAGCCATTGAATGTCAAGGGGTGGTAGTTAGATTGTCTCTTATTGAAGGTGGCTATTGTCTGGCATTTGTGTGGCATGAACATCATTTGCCTCTTTTCAGCCCAAGCCTGTATATTGCTCAGAACTCATCTCGTCCTACCTCCACTCCATCCTCTCCTCTTTGGTTCAGGCACTTCCCACCTACATCTGCATCACCAACCACATGCTCCATCTCTTCAGCAACTTTCAGTTCCCCAGTGCTTTATCTTCACTATGGATGTGCAGTCCTTATACATGCCCATACCGCACAAGGATGGCCTCCAGGCCCTCTGCTTCTTCCACTCCAACAGACCCATCCAGTTCCCCTCCATCTCTCTGGACTGGTCCTCACCTTTAATAACATTTCCTTTAATTCCTTCCATTTCCTCCAAATCCAGTGTGTGGCTTTGGGTACCCAGATGGGGCCCAGCTACATCTGCCTCTTTGTCAGCTATGTCGAACAGTCCCTCTTCAGTACCTGCACAGGCACTGTGCCCCAACTCTTCCGCCGTTACATCAATGACTGCATTGATACAGCATCCTGCACCCAGGCTGAACTGGAGCAGTAAATCGACTTCGTCCACAACTTCCACCTCACCTTCAAATTCACTTGGTCCATCTCGAACAGTTTCCTCCCTTTCTTGACCTCTCCATTTCCATCTCCAAAGACCGTCTCCAGACAAACGTTTACTATAAACCCACAGACTCTCACAATTACCTGGACTACACCTCCTCCCACCCAGTATCCTGCAAGAACTCCATCCCAATCTCCCAACTGCTCCACCTCTGCCGCATCTGCTTGGACAAGGAGACATCCCCTCCCAAGCATCCCAGATGACCACCTGTTTTTAACAATGTGCTATCCCCGCTCTGTCATCCGGACAGCCCTCCACTGCACCACCTCCATTCCCTGTTCCACTGCTCTAAACCACCCTCGCCTCCAAACGCAATAAAGACAGAGTCCCCCGGTCCTCACTTACCACCCCACAAAACTCCGCATCCAATGCATCATTTTTAAACACTTCTGCCAACTGCAACTAGACTCCACCACCAAGAACATCTTCCCCTCCCCACCCCTCTCTGCCTTTTGCAAGGACCATTCCTTTCAACAGTCCTTGGTTTCTGCCACTATCCTCAACAACACCCCCAAACCCTCAAGTACCTTCCCCTGCAACTGGAAAGGATGCAAAACCTGCCGGTACATCACCTCACCTCCATCCAGGGCCCCAAACATTCCTTCCAGGTGAGACAGAGGTTCACCTGCCTCTCTTCCAACCTAGTTTACTGCATCAGGTGCTCTCGATGTGATCTTCTCTACAGCTGGGAGACTAAACGTAAATTTAGGGAACAGTTTGCCGAGCATCTCAGCCGGGCCCACAGGGGTCGACCAGATCTCCCAGTCACCGCCCATTTATATTCCCCTTCCCACTCCCTTTCTGACATGACCATCGTTGGCCTCCTCCAGTGCCACAATGAACCAAACCCACAAATTGGAGGAACAACACGGGCAGCACGGTGGCTCAACGGTTAGCACTGCTGCCTCAGAGCACCAGGGTCCCAGGTTCGATTCCAGCCTTGGTCGATTGTCTGTGTGGAGTTTGCACATTCTCCCCATGTCTTCTTTCCTCCGGGTGCTCTGGTTTCCTCCCACAGTCCAAAGATGTGCAGGTCAGGTGAATTGGCCATACTAAATTACCCATAGTGTTAGGTGCATTAGTCAGAGGGTCTGGGTGGGTTACTCTTTGGAGGGTTGGTGTGGACTTGTTGGGCCGAAGGGCCTGTTTCCACACTGTAGGGGAATCTAATCTAAACACCTAAACATTGAGTTCTCCAATTTCAAATAACCTCGCTTCCCTTCTCCCGACTACCTTTCCAGTCCCTACTCCTCCCTTCCAGTTCTCCTAGCCACCTACCAGATTCATTCCTCCCATTGACCAACCAGGTCGTACCCTCTACCTGTCTTCACCTATCCTTGCTGCCACCACCCTCTTTATCTGTAGCTCCCACTACATCCACTCCCTGAAGAAGGGTTGCACCCGAAAATTTGATTTCTCCACCTCCTGATGCTGCCTGGCTTGCTGTATTCTTCCAGCCTCCTACTTGTCAACTGTATATTCTCCAGGTTATGCTGCATTTGGACATGGATTGTTTCAGTATCTGAGGAGTCATGAATAGTATTGAACATTGCGCAATCAGTGGTGAACATCCCATTTCTGACCTTATGATGAAGGTAACATCATTGATGAAGCAGCTGAAGACAATTGGACCTGGGACACCACCCTGAAGAACTTCAGATGTTTTGGAGCTGAGATGACTGACTTTCACCAATCACAACCATCTTCCTATGTGCCAGGTATGACTCCAACCAGCAGGGAGTTTTCCCCAATAATTGATATCTTCCCCCCAGCCCTGTCTCCACTCCCTTATTTATATCTCAGCCTCTTTCCCCCTCCACATTCTTGGTGGAGGGTTTATACCCAAAACGTCAATTCTCCTGCTCCTGGGATGCTGCCTGACCTGCTGTACTTTTTCAGCGCCACCCTTTTCGACTTTAACTTCTCCAGTATCTTCCTCCACCCATTGCTTCCAGTTTTGCAAGGTCTCCTTAATGTCACACCCGGTCAAAAGTGGCTTTTATGTCAAGTGAAATCACTCTCACCTCACCTCTGGAATTCAGTGCTTTTGTCCAGGTTTGAACAAGGTTGTAATGAGGTCAGGAGCTGAATGGCCCTGGCAGAACCCAAACGGGGCGTCAGTGAGCAGGCTATTGCTGAGCAGGTGTTTCTTGATAAAACTGTTATGACACCTTACATCACTTTGCTGATGATCAACAGTAGACTAATGGGCTAGTAATTGGCCAGGTTGAATTTGTTCTGCTTTTCATGCACTAGACATACCAAGGGAATTTTTCACATTGTCAAGTCGATGCCAGTGTTGTAACTATATTGGAACAGCTTGCTTATGGCTGCAGCATGAATCTTCAGTATTATTGCTGGAATATTGAGAGGGCACACAGCCTTTGCAGTATCTATTGCTTCCAAATGTTTCTTGAGATCACATCATGTGAATAAAATTGGCTGAATACATGTACTGGCTTTTATGATACTAGGACCGCTGAAGGAGGTCGAGATGGATTATCACACTTGGCACTTCTACCTGAAGATTGTTGGAAATACTGAAGTTTCATCTCTCCCCCATTACTGAAAATGGGGGTTATTTATGGAGCCTCCTCCTCCGGTAAGTTGTTTAATTGTCCACCATCATTCACGACTAGATGTAGCAAGTCTGCAAAGTTGAAGTCTGATCTGTTAGTTTTGAGATTGCTTAGCTCTGTCTATTACTTGCTGCTAATGCTGTTTGACATATAAGTAGTCCTATTGGTAGCTTCACCAGTTGACATCCACTTTTAGGTATGCCTTGTGCTGTTCTTGATATGTCTTCCTGAATTCTTCATTGAACCAAGTTTTCTGTTTCATTTCTCGTGGGAGCCACCCCTGTGCTTTTAAGAACCAAAGGCCTGTAGTAGCAGAGCTAGTTTACACCACATAAGGAGTGATGATAACTCATCGGATTTGGATTGAAGGAAACAAAATGGCAAAACCAGCCAACCAGTAAACTCATAGTTTAGAAAATCACTTTTGTGTTCAAAACAATGTTTGTTTGAGTAGGAGAGCTGTGTGGTTAAACTGACAATATCCACTGACTGTCCTCTAAGAAGTGTTTTGGATGTTGGTTATATTTTTTAGACCTGTAGGAATTCATTTGATTGTTGTATCTTAACTTTAATGTCAGGAAATTTCTTTTTTTTTTTCATTTTGTAAAAAGCTAGAGGGTTTCTTGGTTACTGGGTCTTGAATTAGAAGTAGAAAGATGGTAAGTCTAATCCTGACTATTTAAGTTGAAGATCTGTACATAAATGTACTGTAGTTGATCATCTGAATATTTTGCAATGCAGACCTCTCTGATCTGCAATGAGGATTCTGATACAAGGAATTACTGGTGCTTACCACTGCTTTCACAATGAGATGATGTATAGAGTAATATATTGATGATCTGTTCAATTAACATTTCCATTTGTAAACCTTCCAATAACTCTTGTCTAATGAACAGACATTAGACAAGAGGAGGACATAGTGCTAAAAGAAGAAAGAGGCAGAGGTTGGGAGAAAGGCACTGAGCAGCAAGTCATATCGATGCAGGATGTTCAGGTGCAACTGCCCTACCTGAACCTCAAACGCAAGCTATGATAACCCCTGCAAGGTTCATTGGGAATCATTCATTAATCTCCCTCTGGAGCTCATTGAGTATGAACTCCCTTGGTAACAGGCAATAACTTTCCCTCTATAAAGTAGACTCTCCTTCCTACTTCTGAGCAAGTAGATCCCAGGTTCAAGTCCTGCTGCTCCAGAAGTGTGTGATATCGTCTCAGACTCTGTTCCACCACCAATTCCATTTTGATTTAGCCCCTTTCTGCTCTCCCTACCATCACCAAGTTTGATGATTTGTATTGCCCCTAATGGGCTTTGCATGTAAATTCCTAATTGGCTGGACGGGTAAATTACTGGTGGTGGTTAATAGTTTAAAAAGTCACAGTGAGTTGGTGGTGGGCAAGCCATTTGGTTGTGGGTGATAACATGTCTAGAGATAAAAATGAAGCAGAGCCTAAGGGCAATTGTGGTGCAGCGGTAGTGTCTCTACTTCTGAGCCAGGAAGCCCAGGTTCAAGTCCATTTGTTCCCAACCCTCCCCACCCACCCCCTTTTGATGGCTTGCAATGCTCTGGCTTTGCATGCAATTGTCTGTGTGGATGATTCCTGGTGGTGGTTAATAATTAAAAAGGAAAAAAATAGTCACATTGATTTGGCAGTGAGAAAGTCATTCTGTTCTGTGTGATAACACTTCTGGGTATTCAAAAATGTAGAGCCCTTTAGAAAGGCTTTTGTGGAGAGTGGTTGTGTCCCTACCTCTGAGCCAAGAGGCCTATGATTAAGTTCCACCAGCCTCAGAGGTGTGTAACATCTCTGAAAAAGCTGATTTAGAAAAATAAAACAGACCCCTTGTGGCACAGTGGTAGTGTTCCTATCTCTGATTCAGGAGGACCAGGGTTCAAGTCCCACCTACTCCAGGTTATATAACATTTTTGAACAGGTTGAATGGAAACATCTATAAAACAGACCGAAGCATTTTGATTTAGTTCCTTCCTGCTTTCCCCAACATCGACCCCACCCCCCACCTCCCCTGCCCCACTTTGAAGGCTTGCATTCCTGCTAATGATGTTTGCATGTACATTTCTAGTTGGCTACATGGGTGATTTACTGGTGGTGGTTAATAGTTAAAAGCAAAAAACGCAAAGGTCCAAGATGGCGGCAGTCTGAGTGGTCTGCTGTGCTGGGCTCTGTGCCATACCCCCTGACAAGGTGGACCTTTACCCCTCCACATTAACCACCCTGGGAGAAAAAATTGCTAATACACACTTACTGAACATCTGGAGCTGCTAAAATTGTGGTTTAATAGCTTTAAGACCAGGATGAAAGCAAATAAAGGAAAGGGGCTGAAAGCAGTGCAGCAGGCAGGGCACTCCCCTACTGCATCGGGGGTGTCTGGAGCCATTGCTCAAACTCGCGGGGCAGCCCCTTTGGATTTAATGGGGCAGTAGCAGTTACTCTTGGAGTTTGCCAAACTCTGAGAAAAGACTGAAGCAGCTGTGGAACCACTATCTGCCATGCTGAAAAAGCATGAGAAAGAAAATCATATGTTGGACTGTCGAGGCTGTGGAGGAGAGGACTGCGGCATCAGAGACTCTGTTGGACATCTGGGGAGAAAGGATCCAAATGCTGGAAGACCAAGTTCGGGACCTTCAGGAGCAAGTGGATAACCTGGAAAACAAAAGGAGAAGAAAAAACGTACAGCTTGTGGGTCTTTCAGAATGCAAGGAAGGCGAAGACCTCATTGGTTTCCTGGAGATGTGACTCCCGAAGTTCCTGGGGCTGGAATTGGAGTCAGGCTTGGTGAGTATGGAGTGGGCCCACCACATCGCAATGGGCAGGTCCGATCCGGACCTGTACCCCCGTGTGGTCCTAGTGCAACTCCTGCATTATAAAAGCACAGCACAGTTAGTGATTGAAACAGCAAGAAGACTGTGAAGAGATCCAGATCTATATCAACAAACACATCGCGTTAGACCTCATCTACCAACTCCTGAGAAAAGGAACAGGAAGTGACTTCACCACAGGAAATAACATCACCACAGGAAATGACATCGCCAACCCAAAGAAACCCAAACATATAAATAGAAAGCAGGAATTTTCAGCATTGCTTCGCCTGAGGCCCACTGAGAATGTTACCTAGTAAGGTAATGTAACGTCTGGAAATGAACCTTCCAACTCAGAGAGCAAACCTACATCCAAAATGAATGTTCTTCCTCACCTGTTATATCCCATGAGAATGCTTCTGTTTTTGCTGCCCAGACGAGTATTACTGCGGCTCAATTGTTGGTTAGGTTCTTTTATTTGGTGTCGCAGGTGCCCCCTAATTAAATTTACCAAATTGCAGCTCTTGCAGGGTAAGGGGGCAGGGTGGACCTTCTGGAGTTGAAGAGTTATAAAACAAGCACCTTGTTAGCATATGTGAGCAACTGGGTACAAGGGGATTCGGGGTCGATTTGGCTTGACATTGAAGCCTTGCAGTCAAGATGTCCCCTCAGTTAATCTATTATTCATGGATAGGATGAAATCTGTGATGAGCAGTGTAAGAGTCCAATGTTAAATACGGTGAAAGCCTGAAGGATAATGAGGCAAGATGAGGGCAATTGGCCATTTACCCATTGGCCATTAGTAGGAGCCCAAGGATTTCAACCTGGGCAAATGGACTCCAGCTTTAAGTTATGGGAGAATGAGGGAATTTCTTGTTTGGGAGATTTATTCGAGGGGGAGGTCTTGATGTCATTTAGCCAGCTAAGTCAGAAATATGGATCGTCTAACAGGGATCATTTCCACTACTTTCAGATAAGGGATTATATACAGAGGAAGACCATGCTCCTGGCTCAGTTTTACAAGTCAGATCCAGAGAAAAGAGTGCTCTGGTATATGGGCGTCCTATCGGTTAGTACTTTGTATCATTTACAGAAGGGACATGCCTTACAGGATGTGGAGGGATTCTGGAGGACGTGGAATCAGGAGCTAGGAAAGGATATTTCATTGGAAGTATAGGAAGATATATGGGAAAATGTAAGGAAAGTTTCAGCATGTAACAAAGCGCAAGCTTGAAGATTGAAATTGAAGATTTTACACAGGGCTCATATGACGCCGGGAGACTAGCTAAGTTCAAGAGAGGAGCATCACCTGAGTGTCCCAAATATAAAATTAGTAGAGGCACTCTTACACACTGCTATTGGTCATGTTGTAAGATCCAGAGATACTGGAGTGCTATAGTAAGGAAGCTGAAGGATGTCTTGGGTTTGAAGTTAAAGTGGATCCGATATTTCTTTTTTGGGGTTGCCAAATTTGCCCTCTCTGGGAGAACACGGGAAGAGATTGTGTAATATTCTTACCCACTGTGCGAGGAAGAACATTTTAATGAATTGGACATTGGAAAAAACCCCAGGTCTATGGGATGGCGCAGACTCCTGATGGAGCATCTCTCCCAAGACTACATTACAAATATGGTGCACCACAAAACGGAGTAGTTTTACAAGATGTGGTGGCCCTTTCTAAATTATATTGATGCAGACTTATCAGCAATATTAATTAGGGCCATTGGACAGCTATGGGAATCAGTCCCGGGCGTCTGTGGGGCCCTGGGAGGGGGAGGCTGGGGGAAAATACGGGTACAATGACTTGTGCTCCCAGGGATGGGAGCCTCAGTGGGGGTGTGATGAGTGAAATAGAATAAAGTAATGTGATATAATTTAATTTAAGTTAATTTGAATTCAGTTTAATTTATTTTTTATTTAGCTTGTTTGCAGTTTAGTTTAAGTGGATATTTTTGTTCTGGTAGAATAATAGGTAGTTCATTATTAATAGTATCATGATATGACATTGTTGTACTGCATCTGTATTTTGGTATTGTTCATTTTTGGATATAGATGTTCTGTAAAAGATTTGAAAAAGTTTCTAATAAAAATATTCATTAAGAAAAAGTCATGGTGATAAAAAAGAACATACCCACGGATGGGTCTCCAGAACTGTTTGACCTGGGTTGGGGCTAGTTCATGTACGTCATGGGTAGTGGCTCTATTTTGATGAATAGTGTTCCATTCCAGTCCCCCAGTCAAACTTCCTGAGTTATTACACAAGCCAATATAAATATCTGCGATTCAATAAGCTTGTTGTTACTGATATCTGTCATTTGTAGCAGCCACGCCTGGGAGACTTCAGGGCTGTACTAATGATCTTTTATATGAATTGCTCTTTCTATAGTTGGAGACATTTGTAATATCTTGAAGTCTGTAACTCACTCTTGTGTACGAGCAGTCATTAGGCCTCTCGAGATTGCTAACTAAATTTCATTTTGTCTTGCCAGAATGAAGCATGTAGATTTAAAATGTGATTTTGCTTGGATTGCAGACTGCCCAGAGTGCATTCATGTCATGTTGTCAGAGCTGGGTGTCAACAATATCATGGAGCAGAATTAAAAAGGATTTCATCTTTAAACATTCAGCTGTTGTGTGTCCATGTGCTGCGAATCATGCTAGTCAGTTGCCAATATCCTGGCAGCAATCATAATATGGTAGTTCACTCAGTCAGTTGCCTTGATCCACCTCAAAACCAAGTGGGATCTTTGATTACGTTGGTTGCTTCCTGGAGGCAGTGGGAAGTACAGATGGAGTCAATGGATGGATGGCTGGTTTGTGTGATGGATTGGACTGTGTTCAAGACTCTCTGTAGCTTCTTGAGGTCTTGGGTACGGCAGTTGCTAAAACAAACTGTGATGCACCCAAGTAGGATGCTTTCTATGGTAAATCTATAAAAATTGGTAAATGTCTTTGTGGACATGCTGAATTTCCTTAGCCTTGTGAGGCAATAGAGGCATTGTTGTGCTTTCTTAACCATTGCATCAATGTGGGCAGACCAGCGCAGATTATTGGTGATCATCATTCCCAGATCTTGATACTCTGGACAATCTCCACCTCAACATCATTGATGCTGATAGGGGTGTGCTTTCCACTCTACGTCCTGACATCTATGACCAGGTCCTTTGTTTTGCTGATGCTGATAGAGAAATTGTTACCTCTACACAATGCCGCTAAGCATGCAATCATTTTTCTGTACTTTGTGTCGGCTTTTTTTGAGATCTGACCTACAACGGTGGGGTCATCAGCAAACTTTTAAGTGGAGTTGGGGCAGAATTTGGCCACACACTCATAGTGTACAAGGGGTACAGTAGGGGGCTGAATACACAGCCTTGTGAGGCACTGCATCCCCCATACGTGTGCGCAACCTGCATATGGTAAAAGCCATGCTGCTACTGAAATTTCCATACTGCTTTTCAATCTGCTGGAAAAAAACAGCACTTTCACTGCTTGGACTGCACAGAACACACCTTGCACTCAACATTGTGAGTATTAAAATTTATGGTGGTCTGCTGCATGCTGCACCATGACGCAAGAGACCTCGTTATCAGCTGAATTTGAGTATAAGCAGTTGAGGAGGAGAAGGAGGAAGGGGAAAGAAGAAGGCAAACTTGATAGTCACTTTCTGACTGTAGTGTCAATGATGAACACTACTGAGTGCAATACCACTAATTGCAAAGTTAATTCCTCATTATCAAAAGTCCCATGTCTTATTTTTGTCATTTTATAAAAAATGTCCATTTAGCCACAATACAAAATTCATTGCAGTTTTTGTACGTATCCAGGAGAAGAAGACATTTCTGGCTAGGCCAGCATTCACTACCTGTCCCTAATTGCTCTTGAGAAGGTGAAGGTAAACTATCTTCTTAAACCATTGCAATCCATGTGGTGAAAAATTGGTGTGATATTTCCAAGTCGAGAGTCTGGTGCTGGAAAAACACAGCAGGTGAGGCAGCATCTGAGGAGCAGGAAAATCAACATTTTGGGCATAAGCCCTTCATCAGGAATGAGACATTTCCAAGTCAGGATAGTTGTGACTCAGAGGGAGTTTATACATGGTGGGGTGTTTGGGTTTAGAAGATGTTTTTGAAAAATTCTTGGTGGGTTGTTGAAGTGTATTTTGTTTGTAGATGATATACACTGCAGCCAAGAAGCACCAGAACTGAAAAGGTGAACATCATAGGCTAGCTTTAACCCATGCTCGCAAGTTATGACTTTGGGTGCCCAAATAATGTGTACAGTGCAGTTAATGGTGGGTATGTACACAAAGCAACATTTCAGCATGCAATCAACAGAAGTTAATGTTGGAAATTGGGGTCCCTTTAAAATTAGATTACTTACAGTGTGGAAACAGGCTCTTCGGCCCAACAAGTCCACACCGACCCGCAACCCACCCCCCTACATCTAACATTACGGGCAATTTAGCATGGCCAATTCACCTAAACTGGAGATTTCTGGATTGTGGAAGGAAACCGGAGCACCCGGAGGAAACCCATGCAGACACGGGGAGAATGTGCAAACTCCACACAGAGAGTCGCCTGAGGTGGGAAATGAACCTGGGTCTCTGGCACTGTGAGGCAGCAGTGCCACTGTGCCACCGTGCCGCCCTAAATTTTTCTAGTATTTGTTTGTGTAGCAGGAGTCACCCTACAACAGCTGCTACTGCAGCAATAAGCCTTCCCCAAATATAAACACATTTCTAGTAAATAATGATGAAAGAAAAGTATAAGAAAGGTCACAAAAATGACCAGGATCACTAAAGTCATGATGTTCCATTGTACTGAGGTCAAAGATTTATCTTGTCATATGTATCCTGTTATCAATGCACTATTTAAGAAAATAAGTTTTGTTCTTGGAAAAAGTGACAACTGACACTCAGATGAAGATGAACAAGGAGGTCATTAGTGATTGTTCTATGTTCATTGACTAAAGGAGTCAGACAAGTGATTGATACAGCTTAGCTTATCATGGTAAAATGTTCCAATGTGATTCATAGAGGCTTCAGCATAAAAGAAAGGAATTATTAACAGAATTAACCAAATTTAGGTCAAAGAGATGGATTTCAAACAGAACATAAAAGGATGTGGGGAGACAAATAGTTTATGGAGGGAATTTGAGATTTGTAGTGTCTGGGTAGCTGAAGGTATGGCCTTAAGATGTGCCAATGAGGCATGTAAAAGCCCACTGGGAGCAGCTGGAAGGCATAAGGCTGTTGAAGGTCATAATGACAGGAACAGGGCAAAGCCATTAGTTGAGCATTTTTAATCTGAGACATCGGAGTTGAAGAGTGATATTTGAATGGGACTAGGAACAGAATTAAATGTGACCAGAAAAGTTTAGGAAGTGTTTAAGTTCATAGAGGATTGAAGATTAAAGTCAATTCAAGAAAGTTTAAAATTATCAAGTCTGGAGGTAACAAAGAGATGGATGCTGATGTCAGTAACAGGTGGCAGTCCAAGGTGTTGGTGCCTGTTATTACATGGTGGGAATATATACTGTTTGTGATCAACAAGGTATGAGTTTAGTAACTCAATTTCATTCATCTTGAGACAGTGGCTGAGAGGTGGGCAGAATCCAAAGGCAAGGATGCAAGGTTTATGGTAGGTAATGAAAACAATAGCTTTTATCTTCCTGATCTTCAATTAGATGAAATTGATTTCCATCCAAATTCAGTCATACAGTCTGATGAGACAGAATAGTGAAAGATGTTGAAAGAAGTAATAAAGAAACAATTCTGGAAGTCATTAGCATACCACTGAAGCTCACCTGATGTACATAGGTGATACCATTGTTATGAAGGTATAGAGGTGTGTGCTGTACCTTTAAGAGAAACTGGAAGCTGGCATGGACTTAGAAAGGCACACACTTTGCTGAAGCATTTAAAATATAACATTTGACTGTGAAACCAATTGTGTAGCTGAATTGCCTTGATACAAAAACAAATTTAAATTCGACCAATTAGTTTAAATTATGCCCCAGATACCAAAACCTAATCAAATTTGAATTTAGTACTTTGATAACATCAAACCAATGAAATGGTCCGATGTTTTGGGCTATAAAACCAGACATTTTGAACAGCTAGAGGGAGAACTGCCAAGAAAAACCAACAAGTAGAGACAGCTAGCCAAATAGCTCTCTGAAAGGTACCTGTTCATATGAAAGACCCGTGAAGCAAAATACTGAAGAAAAGGCAACAGTGGAAAATCTGCAGAGGAAGATACAAAGAGACAATTTGACAGCTGGCTGGTTTTGAAATTTGATTATTTTTTGTAAATCTTAATCAGGGATTTTATTGGAACAGTATCGTGGATTGGGAAGTAAAAGATGGGTTTAAGGGAAAGAAGTTGTAAATAGTTGTTTACTGTTTCTTTTAGACTTAAAGAATAAAAATATTAATTTTTACTTTAAATAGTGACCTCTGGGATAGTTCTTTGCCTCTCAAAATTTAACAGATTATGGTGCGCAGTGAGCTTCTCTATGTGTCAGGTTTAAATTAGCAGAGCGGTTTACTCCGTGTCGTAACAGCCACTAAAGGACAATATTAGGCTGAGGGAGTGGAAGGTACCAAAGATAGATACTTGGAGATATTAATATAACCTAACATGTTAAAGGCTGAAGAGAGGGTGACAAGGTAAAATGCATCACAACCACATCACAGGATATCATATTGGCACTGTGGCTGGACTGGAAACCTGATTGGAGAGATTTAAATAAAGATTTGTGTAAAAGATATGCATTGTTTTCAAAAGAAAAGCATGTTTGAATACTTTGGTAAAGAAAGGGGAAATGGGGTGATAATTTGCAATAGCAATGGATGAAAGGTGTCTTTTTTCTGAGGAAGGGATGATAAAGAGGTTTCAATCGAGATAACAACAGCATCTGAGTAGAGAGAACCATTTATAGTGCTGATAAGCATAGGAACAAGGAAGGAAAGTTAGTTTGTCTACAGTTTCATAGGAATGGGGTCAAGAAATCATGAGGAAATGACTTACGGACAAGAATTATTTCAGGGAAGGCATGAGAGGATATAAGAGAAGCACCAGAAAAGCATAGAACAAAAGCACAGAGACAGAGAAGATCAGAAGTAGACCATTCAGCCTTTTTGAGTCTGCTTTGCCATTCACTTAGATCATGTCTGATCATCTAACTTACTGCCATTTTCTCATACTATCTCCGTATCTGTTAATTTTATTAGTCTTCAGAATTCTATTGGTTTCCCTCTTCTAAGTGCTCAATTATCAAATTGCCTCAACTCTCAGAGGTAGAGAAATCCAAAGATTCACTGTCTTCTGAGTGAAGAACAAAGAACAAAGAAAATTACAGCACAGGGACTGGCCCTTCGGCCCTCCAAGCCTGCGCTGATCCAGATCCTCTATCTAAACCTGTCTAGCAGAAAGTGAGGACTGCAGATGCTGGAGATCAGAGTCGAGAGTGTGGTGCTGGAAAAGCACAGCAGATCAGGCAGCATCCGAGGAGCAGGAGAATCGACGTTTCGAACATAAGCCCATCATCAGGAAACCTGTCGCCTATTTTGTAAGGATCTGTATTTCTCTGCTCCCTGCCCATTCATGTATCTGTTTAGATACATAATAAATGACACTATCGTGCCTACCTCTACTACCTCTGATGGCAACGTGTTCAAGGTACCCACCACCCTCTGCGTAAAGAACTTTCCACGCATATTTCCCTTAAACATTTCCCCTCTCACTTTGAACTTGTGACCCCTAGTAATTGAATCCTCAGCTCTGGGACAAAGCTTCTTGCTATCCATCCTGTCTATATCTCTCATGATTTTGCAGACATCAATCAGGTACCCCCTCAACCTCTGTTTTTCTAATGAAAATAATCCTAATCTACTCAAATTCTGTTCATAGCTAGCACCCTCCATACCAGGCAACATCCTGGTGAATCTCCTTTGCACCCTCTCCAAAGCATTCAAGTCCTTCTGGTAATGTGGTGACTAGAACTGTACGCAGTATTCCAAATGTGGCTGAACCAAAATCTTATACAACTTTAACATGACCTGTCAACTCTTGTACTTAATACCCTGTCCAATGAAGGAAAGCATGCAGTATGCCTTCTTGACCACTCTATTGACCTGTGATGCCACCTTCAGAATACAATGGACCTATACACCTAAATCTTTACACAGGGCATTTCCATTTATTTTATAGTTCGCTCTAGAATTGTGTCTTCTAAAATACATCACCTTGCATTTGCCCAGATTGAACTCTATCTGCCATTTCTCCACACAACTCTCCAATCTATCTATATTCTGCTGCATTCTCTGGCAGTCCACTTTACTCGCTGCTACTCCACCAATCTTAGTGTCACCTGCAAACTTGCTAATCACACCACCTATACCTTCCTCCAGATCATTTATGTATATCACAAACAACAGTATATTGCCTACACCTCCCCCCTCACCTCCATCCAAGACCCCAAAGGGTCCTTCCACATCTGGCAGAGATTTTCCTCCACATCCGAACTCCTCATCTACTGTGTCCGTTGCTCTCAATGTGGTCTTCTCTAAACTGGGGAGACAGGACGCCCACTTGCGGTACGTTTCAAGGCCTGTTGATGTCATATACATGGACTTTTAGAAAGGTTCCCCACGGTAGACTAATAGAGGAAGTGAGGAATGATGGTGTGCAGGGTGTTCTAGCTAGGTGGATAAAGAACTGGTTGAGTAACAGGAGACAGAGAGTAGTAGTTGAAGGGAGTTTCTCGAATTGGAGAAAGGTGACCAGTAGTGTTCCACAGGGGTCAGTGTTGGGACCACTGTTGTTTGTGATATACACAAATGATCTGGAAGAGGGCACTGTTGATATGATAAGCAAGTTTGCAGATGACACGAAGATTGGTGGAGTAGCAGAAAGCATCAGGGACTGTCAAAAAATACAGGAGGATATAGACAGACTGGAGAGTTGGGCGGAAAAGTGGCAGATGGAGTTCAATCCAGACAAATGTGAGGTGATGCATTTGGGCAAGTCTAATTCTAGAGCAAATTATACATTGAATGGAAGAGCGTTGGGAAAAGTTGATGACCAGAGAGATCTGGGAGTGCAGGTCCATTGTACCCTGAAGGTTGCTGCACAGCTGGATAGAGTGGTCAAGAAGGCAAAAAGTATGCTCGCCTTCATTGGATGGGGTATTGAGTGTAAAAGCTGGCAAGTCATGTTAAAATTATACAAGACATTGGTTCGGCTGCATTTAGAATAATGTGTACAGTACTCGTCGCCGCATTCCTAAAAGGATGTGGACACTTTGGAGAGGGTGCAGAGAAGGTTTACGAGGATGTTGCCTGGTATGGAAGGTGCTAGCTATGAAGGGAGGTTGAGTAGGTTAGGTTTGTTTTTGTTAGGAAAAAGGAGATTGAGGGGGTACCTGATTGAGGTTTACAAAATCATGAAGGGTATAGACAGGATGGATAGAGACAAGCTTTTTCCCAGGGTGAAAGATTCAATAATGAGAGGTCATGCTTTCAAGGTGAGAGGTGAAAAGTTTAAGGAGGATACACACGGCAAGTACTTTACATAGAGAGTGGTGAGTGTCTGAAATGCATTGCCAGCAGAGGTGGTAGAGGCAGGCACGGTAGATTCAATTAAGATGCATCTGTACAGATGCATGAGTAGGTGGGAAGCAGAGGGATACAGATGCTTAGGAATTGGGAGACAGGTTTAGACAGTAGGTTTGGATCGGCTTAGGCTTGGAGGACCAAAGGGCTTATTCCTGGCCTGTAAATGTTCTTTGTTCTTTGTGTTTTGTTCTTTGTTTCAGAGAACATCTCTGGGACACACGCACTAAACAACCCCACCGCCCTGTAGCCAAACATTTCAACTCCCCCTCCCATTCCGCCAAGGACATGCAAGTCCTGGGCCTCCTCCATCACAAAATCCTAGCCACCCAAAAACTGGAAGAACACCTCATCCTCCGCCTTGGGACCCTCCAACCACATGGAATCAATGTTGATTTAATCAGTTTTCTCATCTCGCCTCACCTCACCTTATCCCAGATCCAACCCTCCAACTCGGCACCACCCTCTTGAACTGTCCCACCTGTTCATCTTCCTTTCCACCTATCCATTCCACCCTTCACTCCAACCTATCCCCATCACCCCCCCACCTTCATCCACCTATCGCATTCCTAGCTACCTTCCCTCCAACTCCACCTCCTTTCCATTTATCTGTCAGCCCCCTTCCCCCACTAACCACTACACACATTCCTGATGAAGAGCCTATGATCAAAACTTCGACTCTCCTGCTCCTCAGGTGCTGCCTGACTGGCTGTTTTTCCAGCACCACACTTTTTGACATTGATTTACAGGGTTTAGTTAGTGAGCAGTGTCAGTAGCTGAGAATGGTCTTTGATCGCAGGATAATAATAATTGCATGGGAGTGTTGTTCAATGTCGTTGTGTTGTTGCTGGCACTACGTGTTCAGGTGTGTGAGACATTGCGTGATGAGGTATTGTGTTATAGGCTATCTTTATTAACTCACTCAACAGCTCGCTACATTCATTAATACTAGGTTCCCACTCATTCATTCATCACCCTTTACTAACCTGTCATTTACTATAACACGGTTTCTTTCATTCTTTCATAAAGCCACAGTTCTGTAGTATCCAAATTTAAAAACAAACCTTTCAAATCCACCACCACATTTCCACACCTTATCAGCCCATACTACAAACAGTGTTTACCTCAGCATACAGAACAATAGCATCCTCATCAAGTCTCCATGAAGCATTACCTGTTAAATACCTTTTTAACTGGGTCATTATCCCTTTAAGAAACTAACTGACAAAATGTCTCTTTAATGAAATTGCATGAATGAATGAAACTCATTCCGGCAAATAGTAAATACATCTCACCACACAGCTGCAGTAATCAGTTTAACATTCTTTATTCTTTTATTACGATTTCTACGCATTTAGAGCATATAGGCCTAGTATTTTTACTAACATTTACTCATTTAAAGGACAAAAGGACTGATACCTCTTGAATATGCAAGCAAACTGGACAGACACCCTTAATCCCATCAGAAGTCACAGCCAGCATTTAGCACATGTTTTAACCCATCTCCTGTTTCCCAGGACCGAAGCTCTTCCAATCTTTGTGTACTATAGAATGGAATTTTCATATATGTAAGAACTGTGTATAAAGAGGCTTTTCGAAGAACTGTATTTCAGGATTCTATTGCTGCCTTGAACTTGTGCTGTGGCCGCTGAATGAAGTGGCTATTTTTGCCACTTACCGATTTTGGTCATTATTTGAAAACAATTCCACAGGTGTCTGCAATCATGAGATTGGAAAGTTTGAACACATCTGTGTTCCTTGAGTGCGTGAACCATCGTGTAAGTATATGACCATTCATGGGACAATACAGTGCTGAAGGAATGCTAAGACAAGCTGAGACATAAAATTAGATAATCATTTGCTTTTTCTTGGTGATGTAAGATTTAACAACAGTAATGATTTTGAACAGTTATGCTGTCCTACCTCATATGGACTGTTGACCCTGTTCTTTCTCCTCAGAACCTGCCAATTGATGGTAACTATGTGAAAGTGAGGACTGCAGATGCTGGAGATTAGACTCGAGAGTGTGGTGCTGGAAAAGCACAACAGGTCAGACAGCATCCGAGGAGCAGAAGAATCGATGTTTCGGGTAAAAGCCCTGTTAGGCTATCTATTGAACATATTTAGGTCAACCACATTTACACTCTCCAACAGATGGTGAGGAATGAATCGTCTCCATTCTTTTAACCTTCTTGGTTGACTGCAACAAAAACTTTAAACTACTTTTAGCATGCAGCTATATCTCACTCCTATAAAATGCAGTTCATTAGTTCACCAGAATCAAATGAGCAGCCAAATGCAAGGTTTTCTTGTCTGTGAGAAGAGCAATTTTATCCCTTGCTAAACCTGAGAAAAATAATAAACACATGAAAATGAACACACATACATACACACACAACACTGATATGACATTTTAAAAAGGGAAAATTCACTCACTTCATTCTAACTTGCATTCAAAACCTGTTTTGGGAATGACAGCTGGACCTGTTCCTGTGACTGTCAAGGTTTTAATCCTTCACTGCCCACTTCTGTTATCCATGTGTCAGATTCAGGCATTTTTCCAAATTTGATTTCTAGTCAGTTAGTGGGTGATAACATGATGCCTGTTTCCTTTAAGACGTCTTGACTGGCATTCTGCATCGCACTCTCTCTGAACTTTACATCAAACCAATTGGACAAGTTAAGGTTTGAAACCTGGTTCAGTTCCCGTATTCTCTCAGTGGGTAACTTTTTAATACCCCATCTGTGTGTTCCTGATAGATCCCACCAGTGGTATTTGCTGTTGGTACATTCTCTCCCTTTTTTCCCTTTAAGTTGGAAATGGGACTTCCCCTAGTGTGTTCCATTTTTCCTGGAACACTACAGCCAACAGACAGACATTCACTTCAGTTATTCATCCCTGTGGCCTTTTTACTAACTGTGGTTTCAATTTCCTGACCTGTCTGAGAACTTCTCTAGTCCTCCTTTAAATGTACAATGAAATTATCTGTTCTGTGCTAACATAGAATCATACAGTTGTACAAACAGGGAAACAGACCCTTTGGTCCAACTTGTCCATGCCAACCAGTTATCCTAAATTAATCTAGTTGCATTTGCCAGCATTTGGTCCATATCATTCTAAATCCTTTCTATTCAGTTGACTTTTAAATATTGTAATTGTACCAGTCTCCACCACTTCATCTGACAGTTCATTCCATACACACACCACCATCTGCGTGGAAAAGTTGCCTGTTGGGTCCCTTATGTATCTTGCCCCTCTTGCCTTAAACCCATGCTCTCTAGTGTTGGTCTCCTCTAAACTGGAGAAAAGGCCTTGGCTATTGATTCTGTCATGCCCTTCATGATTTTAGAAACTTCTATAAGATCACTTCTCAGCCTCTGATGCTCCAGGGAAAACAGCCCCAGCCTATTCAGCCTCTCCCTTCAAACCTTCCAACCCTGGCAAAGTCCTTGTAAATATTTTCTGCAATCCTTTCAAGTTTAGCAACATCTTTCCTATACTGGGGAGAATAGAATTGATCACAGTATTCCAAAAGTGGCCTAACTAATGGCCTGTACAACAAAACATCCCAACTCCTATACTCAATCCACTAACCAATAAAGACAAGTATACCAAATGCCTTCTTCAATACCCTGAGACTCCACCTTCAAGGAACTGTGAACCTGTACCCCAAGGGTGGGTTCACAACACCCTTTATTTGGCCTCACAAAAATGCAACACCTCATGTTTTTCTAAATTTAACTCCATCTGCTATTCCTCAGTCAATCAGGTTCTCACTGTACTCTGAGATAGCCTTCTTCACCTTCCACTACACAACTAAACTTGGTGTTATCTACAAACTTACTAACTATTCTTCCTATATTCACGCCAAAAACATTTATATAAATGACAAAATGCAGTGGACCCAGCACCAATCCTTGCAGCACACCACTGGTCACAACCTGCAGTCCAAAAAAGACCCTCCACTATCATCCTTTGTCCCCTACCTTCAAGGTAATTTTGTATCTAAATGGATAGCACTCCCTGGATTCCATGTAATCTAACCTTGCTAACCAATCTACCATGTGGAACCTTGTTGAACGTCTTCCTGAAGTCTTGTGTTACCTTCCTTAGCTCTTTCTTACCTTCTTTTAAGTTACTGTCCAAGCTCCTTTTGATTTTGTCTCGACCCTTTCTGATACTGAATTAAACTGAATTAATTGAATTCATTGTCACATGTACCGAGGCGCAGTGAAAAGCTTTATCTTGCGAGCAATACAGGCAGATCACATAGTTAAATAGCATAGACAAGTAAATCATAGGTAAACAGTGACAAAAACAAAATCACAGGTACAGGTGAATGCTAAAAGTTTGTGAGTCCACTCAGTATTCTAACACCAGTAGGGTAGAAACCGATACGCACTGGCTGGTTTTGAAACAGTTTCTACCCTGTTGTTAGAATACTGAATCGAGGTTTTCATTTTACAGTGTCTTTAGATTGACCTTACATGTTTACGGAAGATATCTTGCTGCAAACCAAATCATTCAGGAGTAAAATATTTATTCCTACCATTTGCAAACCTAGAACAACACCCACAGTTACTAGGTCCACAACATGTTCACTCTGCAACTAAACTTTAACCAGTGGCAACTCATACCAAACTCAAATTTTAACTCAGTCTCTCTCCACAGATGCTGCCAAACCCATTGAGTTTCTCCAGCATTCTCTGTGTGAATGCAGCAGAGTGCAAATTGGAAACCAAAATAAGAACAGAAAGTCAGATGCATGATCAGCCAAAAGTAAGAAGGAATCCCTGACATCACTGTTAAGAAGCTGAGACCAATATGTTTGTGACTAATTACCGTTTGAAATGGTAGTAGGGAATGACAATGTTATAAAAAATTTAAGATTGCTTCAATGTGTTGAAGTAGTTTTTGTGTCATTGAGAGTATACGTGTTCAGAATGAGTATGTTCTGTCACATTATATTTTGCTTCAAGATGTTTTTGCTGGGTATTGGTTATGAGAAGTGTAGAAATCTGGAAAATTTATCCACACATATGGATCAACATAAATGTTATGAAGAACACGTGCAGATTCAGTTACTCGTGGTTAGTTGTATGTGCACCAACAATCAAAATAGTAACAAGTTGCTTCCTGAGGATCCCTACCAAGGGAATAGAGTCAAAGGAAAGCAGGGGAAAACCTCCCTGCTGACTGGAGTCAGACCGAGCACAAGGGAAGATAGTCATCTATTTTCTGGAAATCTCTGCAGGAGCTCCTCAGCTGAGTGTCCTAAGACCACACTATCTTCAGTTATTTCAGCAATGAACATCCCTCCCTAGGAACACAGGAATTAGGAATGGGAATAGGCAATTCAGCCCTTATAGCCCCCTCCACTATTTAACATGTTCATGGCTGATGTTATTCTGGTCTCAACTCCACTCCCCTGCCTGCTCCTCATAGACTTTTAGCCCACTTGTCATCAGAAACATATCTATTTCTTTCTTGAACCTGTTGATTGATTCAGTCTCAACAGCAGTCAGGGACAGCCAATTCCTCAGATTCACAACCCTCTGAAAGAAATAGTCTCTCCTCATCTCAGTTTTGAACCTACCTCCTCTCACTCTATATCTATGACCTCTTGTTTGACACTGTCCCACAGGAGGGAACATCTGTTCAATATCCACCTTGTCAATCCCCTTTAGCATTGTATACCTCAATCGGATGCCCCCATCATTCTTCTGAACTCCAGCGAGTATAAGTCCAAGGTATTCAACCACTCCTCATACGACAGCCCTTTCATCCCTGGAATCAATCTGGTGAACCTCCTCTCAACTGCCTACAGTGCCACCACATCCTTCCCCAAGTAAGAAGACCAAAACAGGACACAATACTTGAGGTGTGGTCTCACCAACACCTTATATAATTGTAACAGCACTTCTTTACTTTTATACTCTAGTCCTTTTGCAATAAATGCCAGGATTCCATTTGCCTTTCTTATTATATGCTGCACCTGCATACCCATTTTCAGTGATTCATCAGATCAGAAGTGAGAATGTTTGCTGATGATTGCTCAATGTTTGCATTTCCTCAGATACTGAAATAGTCCATTGCCAAATGCATCAAGAGTTGGAGGATATTTAGAATTAGGCTGACAAGGAGCAAATAACATCCATGCCACACAAGTGTCAGGTAATGACCATCTATGGGAAGAGACAATTTGACCTTGAAATTCAATGGCACTACCATCTCTAAACATCCTGGGGGTTACCATTGAATAGAATGGACTAGCCATTTCAGACAATGGCAACAAGAACAGGTCAGACATCCACTGTCAACATCCTGGGGGTTACCATTGAATAGAATGGACTAGCCATTTCAGACAATGGCAACAAGAACAGGTCAGAGCCTTGGAATCCTGCAATGAATACCTCACCATCTGCCACCTCAAAGCTGTTCACTATCTGCAAGATACAGGTCAGAAGTGTGATTGAATACTCCCTGCTTGACTGGATGAGAGCAGCTCCAACAATATTCAAGAAGCTTTACATCATCCAGGGCAAACCAACCTTCTTGATTGGCATCACATCCACAAATATTCATTCTCTCCTCCACAACATTTAATGGCAGCACCATCTACAAGATATTCACCAAAATTCCTTAGACAACACCTTCCAAAACCATTACCAGTGCCATCTAGAACAACAAGGGAAGCAGCTACATAGAAACCACAACTTGCAAATTCCCCTCCAATCCACTCATTATTTTGACATGGAAATATGTTGCCATTCTTTTAGTGGTGCTAAAATCCTCGAAATGATTCCCTAACAACGTTGTGGGTGTTCCAACACTCTATGGACCACAGTAGTCCAAGAAAGGAGCTCACCATCACTTTCTTAAGAGTGATTAAGACAATAAATGCTGTCCGAGTCAGTGAAACCCACATCCACTGAATGAAGGAATGAGAGTATTGTCCTTTATTTTCATTTATCAACAGTTTGTAAAACACACTCGTGGTCTGAATTTTGTTGGTTAGAGATATATTGGTACATATGTCATTATGTCTTGTTTGCAGCGCTGCAAGTGTTATAATCTCAGCCAATGTTACAGCTAAACAAGTCAGATCTCAGAATTAAATCAGACTGGATAAACCAATTATTTTTTATTTAATGTTATGGTTATTCACTCTCACAAAGCACTCAAGGCCACTGATATTCTTTCACTATAAAACAGAAGTTTATAATGCAAAAAAAACTTATCTGAATATAGAACATAGTGTGAAAATTTTTAAAACACATAGCGACCTAAAGGCTCAACTGTTCCACAACACTATCAGTTTATGGTGATTCATATCTGGAGACATCACTCTTCGAGATCAAATCTTTGGGCCTGGTTTAACTGCTTTTCCCTAGTCCTGTCCTGTGAACTGTGATGTCTTCTTAGATGAATAGTCACCAAACTAAAAGCCTTTATTTTCTCAGTTATTTTTAGTAATCTGCCAAATTTCAACCAAACGCTCCTGGTCTGGACAGTTCCCAAGTTAAATGTTTACACCATGGTAACTGAGCCTTGTCTGAACTGTCCTATATGCCTTTTTGGGAGACAAACTAAAGAATTTTATTAGCTGGTACTATGGGACCAGGAGTGTACCGGTGACCAAATATTCCAGTTGATCAAGAGGTCCACATAATCAATGTGAAAACATACACTAAGTCATAGAATCGTAATGCAGGAGGTGTACACATTACTGTTATACTTTATGCATACCATAAATTACTGAAGTAATAATTCAACTTTGCCTTAAATAAAACTTAGTGGCAGAAAGCTTTCTCACTTGCACCCTCGACTGACTAGTCTGACATTGTGGAGATTGTGGTAATACAGTAAACCTCTAGGATTTCAGGTTTATAATTTTTGCTGGTTTAGTGAGTGTGCCAGTTCATAAGGTGCTGGTTAAAACAAAGTTTGCCATACATTTGTTTCTGATTCCAATCAGGCTACCTCTAAATAAAAACCAAAAGAACTGCAGATGCTGTAAATCAGAAACAAAAGCAGAAGTTACTGGAAAAGATCAGCCAATCTGGCAGCATCTGTGCAGAGAAATCAAAGTTAATGTTTCGGGTCCAGTGAGTCTGTTAAGTCTGGTTTCTCTTCACAGATGCTGCCAGACCGGCTGAGTTTTTCCTGGCTTCCCCTAAAAACGCCCTAAAAGCTTTTAACTCTAGATTTTCTAAGCCTAAAAATTAATGCTTAATTGTTCCAAATCAAAAACAAGGTAACATCTTAAAATGTTTACTGTCCTGTGGTAAACCCCACAGTAATACTCCAGATACCTTGCAGTCATGTACTTTCTGATGCATACTTGCTTTCAGAAAGGATTCTCTGGGAGTCATGATTTAGAGATGCCGGTGTTGGACTGGGGTGTAAAACGTTAAAAATCACACAGCACCAGGTTATAATCCAACAAGTTTAATTGGAAGCACACCCAGATTTTGGAGCACTCCACCTTCATCAAGTGGTTCTTCTCTGGGAGGAACTTTTCAAGGCTCTGAGAATGTTGGCTGTGGTGAGATTTGTGGAAGAATCTGGTGTCAATGTCAGGAGCAACTCATGCCACCTTTTATATTTTTCACAAGTGAACTGATGAGAGTCTCGCTGGGCAGTGGTGAGTTACTAATTGACTCATTGCTAGTTAAATACCTTGTTAACAGGCCAGCTTGCCTCATTAATATTCAGCCTCCCATCATATCAAACTCTTACCTTCTATGTCTCAATAGTAAAGCCTTAGATACTGTCTGTACAGGTGTCCCCTGCTATCCGAAAATAGAGCTTTCCTATGAAACTGTTCGTAAGCCGAAATGGTATAAAGCAAAGAAGCAATTACCAGTAATTTATATGGGAACATTTTTGCGCATTCCCAGACCCAAAAGATAACCTAACAAATCATAACAAATAACACATAAAACTTAAACTAACACTAACATATAGGAAAGTCCATCAGAGGTTGGGGTGTTGGATGTACAGGAGACTGGCGTGTAAGAGAGAGAGGAAGGGGGTCATCTAAAGCACAGATGCTCACACAGACACAAATTCAAAGCTCTGGTGGCTTGATGCTGAGATGCTGAGTGTAGTTCCCGGGGAAGACACTTGGTGGTGCCACTCTGGAACATTTGAGGAAATGCCCAGAATTTGAGAGGACACAAGGAGAGAAAATTGTGTCTCGGAGGCAGGGTAATCTGGGTTAAAAGAAGGATCTTCTCCAATGGAATTTGTTACCAAGCTGATTAGAGGGATTTAAGCTCTGCAACAATAACCTAATCAATCTGCAGCATCGAGTGAATATCTAACATAAATACTTCATTCTGCTAAGCTGTGCTTTTCATTATTTATAAAAAATTGTTGGCAGTGGAATAAAGTGCCATGTTTTATAATTTTTATACAATGCATGTGTTTAACTCGTATATTACAATCACTTAAATTTCTATGCGCATCCTAAATGATTCAAAATCGCTACAGAGGAATATATTAAGCTCAGGGAATTAGCTGGGCACCATTGTTAATAGTAGGTTACTATGATGTTGTATTCCATGGAAACTGTCAACGAGGTAAGAATATATTTCACATTTCCCATGTTATTGATTTTTTTCACATTGCAGATTGTAGTAGAGGGTACACATATAGACATCCAGATCTGGCCACAGATCCCATTGCCTTTGTAAAATGATGCAGTTTTCAATTTCTGTGTGTTCTTTAACAAAATGCAATAAATATCCAAATAACTGTCATTTATCCAGCACTAATGGCATTTCTTTTCATGACAATCCATGTCATTAATATTATTTAAATGGTGCGATATTCCAGGAATTATCAAAGTGATCAAGTGTGCTTTCTCTGGCCATTACTGATGATCTCTTTGAAACAGTAATGTTGCAGAGGATTGAAAGGGGGTTCAGATATCTTGATAGGTCAAAGCACATTCTTCAGGGTAGCCGTCTTCATATCTAAATCTCAATAAAGCATTCAGTAGATAGGTCTAACAGACAATCACATACGCACTGTTGATGATAAGACACTGAAATTAAGTCTAGTTTTGCCAGGTAACCACCCACTTACAGCCATGTTTAAGTTACATGCAGATTGAACTGCAGATGAAAGCTGAGATGAGCATTAGTAGAGCAGCCTGTTGGATTTGAAACATCACAATATCCAGTGACAAAGCTTGGCAAGCTCCAGATAACAAGAAGGTCATCTTTGATACTAGATTTGAATAGCACAAAAACATTATTAAAAATTACCTTTCGGCTCTTATTTTCTTTGATTGCCAGCTGGGCAGAATCTACAAGGTGCATACTCCACCCAGGACTGTCCTCAAATGGGTCCCTTTTATTTGGATATTCAACAATTAGCCTGACTGACTAAAGTGAGCTCTGGCCCAACAGTAGAGCCAAGGAATTATTGCAATATTGAGCATTTTACTTTTCCATTCAATCAATGGAAACTTGCATTACTCTTCCACTGGAGTTATTACTTAACTATTGAAAAATCCATTATAAAAACAAAGAGGTTTTCAGTTCCTTCACTAAAACTTTACTTCAGGGTGGCAGCAGAGTAACAGAGCTGATTCCAGGGCTCTCCATTCCTGTCAGCTTTCTTTCTCATTTTTTTTCTTTTCTTCCTCCTTTTTCTTTCTTTTCTTCTAACTACTTTAGTTCTTGTTACTTTCTTTTCTTTTTGTATTCATTTTTGTTTCTTTAAAGCCTGGTGGGTGAAGGCGGAGGCCTCTGGCAGCAGTGGCAGCAATGCCAGGACAAGCCAAACACAGCCCCACCCTAGTCTCCCAGTGAGTGAGGAGCAGGTCCCGGGCTGAACCCCCTCCCAGCTCGGATTTGCAGACTGAGCTGAGGCTCCAGGTGCACAGCTAGGCCCAGGTGCTGAGGGAACAGAAACATCGGCAGAAGGGATGGACGGTGGACTGATGGCTGTGTCGGGAGGAGCATTGGATAGGGAGCAGGAGGTATGGAACAGGCGCATCCCCAGGCCTATGGCTCCAGCTCAGACATGGAGGTCGCCAGAGTGGCAGCAGCGGAGGCCTACAACCAAGACCCCAGAGTCCATTTCTAGACCTCGGCTAATTTCAAGCAATGGAGGAAGAACAAAAAGGAGAGAAAGATGAACTCTATTGTAATAAAGGTTTGCATTATTATAAGCATTTCAAGATGGTGCTGAAGCATGGTGACATTTTGCATACAACACACAAAAAAACATTTTTCACTGTATTTCTATATACATGTGACAATAAATCAATATATAATCTAATCTAAAACAGTCAGAATCTTGAATTGGCTTTCTATCAATGTATGAGGAGAAAGTGAGGTCTGCAGATGCTGGAGATCAGAGCTGGAAATGTGTTGCTGGAAAAGCGCAGCAGGTCAGGCAGCATCCAGGGAACAGGAGAATCGACGTTTCGGGCATAAGCCCTTCTTCAGGAATCAATTACCATTCCTGAAGAAGGGCTTATGCCCGAAACGTCGATTCTCCTGTTCCCTGGATGCTGCCTGACCTGCTGCGCTTTTCCAGCAACACATTCCGTTTCTATCAATGTATGTCCAATATGCCTTGGAAAATGTCTCAAGTTCAAGCATGGCTTATGAAAATATTGTTCATCATATTGTAGATATTCTGTGCCCAGAGAGCAGTCAGTTGTAATGCTAATTTTCCAGGTGTCACCCAATTGACATAGGACTTCGAGTGTAAGAGCTGGTGTGAGATCACAAATGCATCTGAATATCCAGAAGATTCACATTAATGTTTTGCATTGAAGAAGTGTAGTGAAATTATGGGTAAGCCTCAGTTAGATTAGATTCCCTACAGTGTGGAAACAGGCCCTTTGGCCCAACGAGTCCACACCGACCCTCCGAAGAGCAACCCACCCAGACCCATTTCCCTCTGACTAATGCACCTAGCACTACGGACAATTTAGCATGGCCAATTCACCTGACCTGTAGGTCTTTGGACTGTGGGAGGAAACCGGAGCACCCAGAGGAAACCCACGCAGACACGGGGAGAATGTGCAAACTCCACACAGACAGTCACCCGAGGCTGGAACTGAACCTGGGACCCTGGTGTTGTGAGGCAGCAGTGCTAACCACTGAGCCACCCAGAGTGGTACAATCTGAGACTGGTACAATTGAGAACAGAAGCGAGTCAAACAGTCAGGGCAGGCCAGGACAAGGTAGGACTAATAAATTAAACTGCATTTATTTCAATACAAGGGGCCTAACAGGGAAGGCAGATGAATTCAGGGCATGGTTAGGAACATGGGACTGGGATATCATAGCAGTTACAGAAACATGGCTCAGGGATGGGCAGGACTGGCAACTTAATATTCCAGGATACAAATGCTACAGGAAGGATAGAAAGGGAGGCAAGAGAGGAGGGGGAGTGGCATTTTTGATAAGGGATAGCATTACAGCTCTGCTGAGGGAGGATATTCCTGGAAATACATCCAGGCAAGTTATTTGGGTGGAACTGAGAAATAAGAAGGGGATGATCATCTTATTGGGATTGTATCATAGATCCCCTAATAGTCAGAGGGAAATTGAGAAACGAACTTGTAAGGAGATCTCAGCTATCTGTAAGAATAATAGGGTGGTTATGGTAGGGGATTTTAACTTTCCAAACATAAACTGGGACTGCCATAATGTTCAGGGTTTAGATGGAGAGGAATTTGTTAAGTGTATACAAGAAAATTTTCTGATTCAGTATGTGGATGTACCGACTAGAGAAGGTGCAAAACTTGACCTACTCTTGGGAAATAAGGCAGGGCAGGTAATTGAGGTGTCAATGGGGGAGCACTTTGGGGCCAGTGCCCATAATTCCATTAGATTTAAAATAGTGATGGAAAAGGATAGACCAGATCTAAAAGTTGAAGTTCTAAATTGGAGAAAGGCCAATTTTGATGGTATTAGGCAAGAACTTTCAAAAGCTGATTGGGAGCAGATGTTTGCAGGTAAAGGGCTGGCTGGAAAATGGGGAACCTTCAGGAATGAGATAGCGAGAATCCAGAGAAAGTATATTCCTGTCAGGGTGAAAGGAAAGGCTGGTAGGTATAGAGAATGCTGGATGACTAAAGAAATTGAGGATTTGGTTAAGAAAAAGAAGGAAGCATATGAAAGGTATAGATAGGATAGATCGAGTGAATCCTTAGAAGATTGTAAAGGCAGTAGGAGTATACCTAAAAGGGAAATCAGGAGGGCAAAAAGGGGATATGAGATAGCTTTGGCAAATAGAATTAAGGAGAATCCAAAGAGTTTTTACAAATACATTAAGGACAAAAAGGCAACTAGGGAGAAAATAGGGCCCCTCAAAGATCAGCAAGGCGGCCTTTGTGTGGAGCCGCAGAAAATGGGGGAGATACTAAATGAGTATTTTGCATCAGTATTTACTGTGGAAAAGGATATAGAAGATATAGACTGTAGGGAAATAAATGGTGACACCTTGCAAAATGTCCATATTACAGACGAGGAAGTGCTGGATGTCTTGAAACGCATAAAGGTGGATAAATCCCCAGGACGTATATGGAATGAACTGCCAGAGGAAGTGGTGGAGACAGGTACAATTGCAACATTTAAAAGGCATTTGGATGGGTATATGAATAGGAAGGGTTTGGAGGGATATGGGCAGGGTACTGGCAGGTGGGACTAGATTAGGTTGGGATATCTGGTCGGCATGGACAGGTTGGATCAAAGGGTCTGTTTCCACGCTGTACATTTCTATGATTCTATGACTCTATAAGCAGCCTGAACGGATGTGGTCAAACTCCCAAAACACCAGGATTTTTCATTGTAGTTTATCATCAGCAGTTGCTTGGTTTCGAAGCTGCAGTACATCTTTCCCTACTACTCTGCCTCTCTGAGCTTCAATTTATCAATTTTCCATTAATACATGTAAGTGGTTCTCTCACCTCATGTCCAGTTATTTGTAAAAAGAAATTAATTCCTGTGGGTTCAATAGGAGCATTCCTAATGGCAAATAGTAACAAAAGATTTCCTTTATCCTAATCATTCGGACATCCTTGACAATAAACTTGAATCATGGTCTTCAAAGTGTGATACAATCTTTCCAATACACCTTGAGATTGTGGGAGTTGAGCAGAAGATGTAATTTGTTTTATTCCTAAACCAGTGATCATAAAATTTTTGCTTTTGATTTTATTGTCATGTATGTTACAGCAAGATTCAATAAATATAGTGAAAAGCGTTCATTTGTCGCTACCATATACCACCATTTTGAATAATATAAGAATAAGGAAAACAAAGAAAGATAAGGCTTGAAGAGAGGCCATCCATCCTGAGCCAGCTCATCAATGAAGCCTATGTCGCGATGTTTCCACCAGCATTTGCCACTGTCTACACTGGACCCAATTAACATCAAAGTCACCAATCCTCAGGCGCCATCTTTGTCGCTAGGCTGATACTCTACTGCCTCACTGCCGCCTGCACTGGACCAACTAACATCAGAGTCGCATGTTTCACCACTGGGCCCACCTCATCAATGTTGCCGTGATACTAGTGTTTCACCGCTGCCAGCGCTGGACCCAACCAACAAAGAAGTCATTGTTCCTCAGGCCCATGCTTTTGCTGCTGGGCCTACCTTATCAATATCACCTCTTCAAAACGTAGCACCTGATTCCAGGTCCTGTGCTTGCCCTGGAAAAGTAAGTAGGGGCTCACTTGAGGTCCACACTGGGCTCAGGCGAGTTCCACGCAGTAGGCTGTCTCTGCTGCCGATGACATCCACACTCAGGACAAGATAAGTAAGTTAAAAAAAAATGAAGAGAGGGAAATAAGAGAAAAGTGGTCAGAGTGAACAAGTTCCAGCACAGGATCCCTACTCTGCTGCCATCTTGGACCGGAAATGTGAAATTTGAACCTCGATCTAAGTACATTTCATTGGTAACCTATATCTCAAAAAAATTGAAGCAAACTTTTCCAATATTACCTTTGCAGTATTTCTTCCAGAAGCCATTAATCAGGAAATCTTGTGGAAATATCCATTATTGTCAAAACATACTGATTCCCATTCCTGGTTTTAGGCAGGAATCCCACACAGTTCGGTTAGGCCCTGCTGAATGGTTGTTCACAAGCTGTATCAGAATTGATGGTGCAAGTTGAAGTGAGCAATGGGGTTTCCCCACTACGTGACATGTTTTATATTTCTAGCAACCTTTATGTAATCTTGGCAATAAAATGTTTTAATGGATTGGCCTATTTTGTACCTATTACCTAAGGGACCTGTCAATGGAGTTTTATGAAAAATAACATAGGAAAACAGTAATATGGTCAAAGGGAGAAAGGTAATTAAGAGGCAAAATTAATGCTGCTTCGCATGAATGTATGCAGTTGTCAAGACAAAATCAAAATGGTAAATAAGTATGATTTTATAGCCATGATGGAGACATGGTTACAAAGCATGCAAAGCTTTGAACGAAATCTTCAAAGGTAAGTGACTTTTCAAAAGGACAGACGGAAAGGAATGGGTGATGGGGTAGTATTGTTAGTATAGGATAAAATACGTACCATAGCAAGAAGTGATCTTGGATTAGAAGATGTAGAATCCATTGTGGGTGGAGGTAAGAAATAAAAAGGGGAAGAAGATACTGATGGGAGTACTCTATGCCCCTTACAGTAGCTATTCAGTAGCACAGAGAATAAATCAGGAGATAATAAGGAAATGAGAAAAAAAAAGACAGTACATTAATCATGGATGACTTTAAAATCTCGTATAGATTGGATAACCAGATTGGTAGAAGTAGCCAGGAGATAGAATTCAAAGTGTGTTTAGAACAGTTTCCTAGAACAATATGTTGTAGATCCAACCAGGGATCAAGCTATTTTGGATCTGGTGATGGTAATGAGGTAGGTTTATTAAATGATGTCAGAGTAAAAGATTCTTCAGGAAACAGTGACTACAACATGATAGAATTTAGCGTTCATTTTGAGAGGGAGGAATTTTTCTCAGAAATAACTGTGCCTAGCTTAAATAAGGATAATTACAAATGTTTCATGCCAGAACTAGCTGAAAAGCTTTGGGAAAAGGAGATTAGCAGCAAAGATAGTTGAGAAAAAATGGCAGACATTTAAGAAAATATTTCATAGCTCATAGCAAAGATATATCCAGTGAGAAAGAAGATTTCTAGAGAGGAGATAGCCAACCAGAGTTAACCAGGGAAGTTTCAGGTAGGATCAAGTTGAAAGAAAAAATATACAATGTGACAAAGATTGGTGGTATGCCAGAGGATTGGGAAAATTTAAAAAACAAACAAAATATAACCCAAAAAACAATGAGGATATCTTTTGAGGGTAAACTTGCAAGGAATATCAAGACAGGTAGCAACTTATTTAAATATACTAAAAACAAAGAGTGTGACCAAAGTTAACAAAAACCCCTTAGAGAACGAGGCTGGGGCCATAATATTGGGGAACCAAGAAATGGTAGAGAACATGAATAAATACTTTGCATCAGTCTTAGAAATAGCTATAGCGATAGTAATCTTCCAAGAATCCTTAGATTCTGGAAAAGCCCTAGAGGATTGGAAAACTGCCAGTGTCACACTTTTATTTAAAAAGAAGAGACAAATACTATAGGTCAGTTAGCTTAACATCAGTTATTGGGAAAATGCTAGAGTCTAATATAAAGTGTAATATCAGTTCACCTAGAAATATCTTTTTTAGAAATAATTTCATCAAGCAGAGTCAGCATGGCTTCATTATTTCCACTATGTCTTCATTTACTAAATCACTCTTTAATTTAACTCTCTATAATGAGACTTGTTTGTAACCTCCATGTTTACTTCCAGTTAATATTTTGTCTTTCATTAACCCCTCTGTCGGGTAAATAGTATCACCAGCCAGCATTAGTCCCTGGCTTTCTCCAGTGTCTCAGTGTCTCTCAATATCTTTGTTTGTTTACCTCTCTGAACCAAAGCACATGGAAATAGCTCCCCTTTTGAAATAAAATACTCAGAACCTCCAGTAGTCTAATTTTCCTTATCAATTTCAAAGAAGAATTTCCATGATTGTCGTCAACCAATTTTCCCTTCATAGTACGTTCTAAGGAACTATCTTCTATCTGGACTGCTACCTCAGTTTTATTACCTACATCCTTTCCTGATGCCTCCCTTTTTTGAAGATTCCTTAAACATTTCTGCACTTGCGATCAACCTTCCATTTAACTTTCGGTAAATGGCTTTGGTGTGTCTAGTCTTCTTATATGTACTTTATTTAAATCAGTTTTTAGTTCCTGTCTTTATTACTTTGGTGACCTTCTGTCTCTTTTCAAAAAACAATATCTCTTTCATCCACAGATTTTCTATTCATCTAATTTCCTTGTAGATTTCCATGTGACCATCAGCCATCTGTATTTGTCTGTACTTATAAACTTATGCTTGAAGCTTATCAATTAAATTTTTGCACTACAAGAGGAACAGTTAATCTGACATTTATGGAGTTTGGATGGGACAAAAGCTGTGGGATCAGTGGCTTAGATCTCTCAGGTCAGGGGAAAAAATTGAGAATGGTCTTGGAAAAATTAAGGTCCAATCATTTCTCAGCCACTTTCTGCCCAACTCCCTTCTAAAATGAGAGTAAGATACTTTTTGACTCCATCTAAATCATTTTCGGTATTAGGTGCTGATTCTTTGTTGGATCAAATCACTCATTGGAATCAGTACCATCATCCAAGATGCTGTCTCCTCCTTCCTTATTGTCTGTAAGAGTTTCTTTGATGAACTCATGTTCTCTCAGTTCCCCATTTCTTTGGAGTTCAAGTTTTTTTTTACAAAATAATTCCATTACTCTCTTCTTTCTCTTCACTTTTCATCTTTATCTATTTTCTTTTTACTCAATTTCTATTACCCAATTTTAAGACCATAAGACGATAAGACATAGGAGCAGAAGTAAGGCCATTCGGCCCATCGAGTCCACTCCGCCATTCAATCATGGCTGATGGGCATTTCAACTCCACTTACCCGCATTCTCCCCGTAGCCCTTAATTCCTTGTGACATCAAGAATTTATCAATTTCTGCCCTGAAGACATTTAGCGTCCCAGCCTCCACTGCACTCTGTGGCAATGAATTCCACAGGCCCACCACTCTCTGGCTGAAGAAATGTCTCCGCATTTTTGTTCTGAATTTACCCCCTCTAATTCTAAGGCTGTGCCACGGGTCCTAGTCTCCTATATTGAAGTTGTATGAGTAAAATCTTTGCAGATGCCATCAAGTAAGAAGGCAGCCTGAATATTAGAGAAAGATTCAAGCATGTCTATGGGCTGTGTGCTGAAAGATGAAATTAGGAAGGGCATCTGGGTGTCTTTGGGTCAGCATGGACTAGATAGGTTGAACAGCCCCAACTGTCTTGTTTTTATGGTTCTGTGTAAGAGGAATTAAATCCAATCTTTCCTTTCTCTTTGGTACTTTCCTGTAAAAGAACGATTTGCACAATTTAATCTGGTCATTGTGAAATAAATTGTTTGGAACCAAGGAAATGGAATACATGTAAAATGGAATCACAGTACAACATACTGATCAAGAAAATAACCTGCGAATTACAGAAGATAAATTAATTTACTTAAGAAAAGTAGTAAATAAGTATCGGATTTCATTATTAGCGGGATTTTTTCAATGAATTAATTAGGTCAGACATTAATTTGACCCAATCGATGTTCACTTCTGGGAAGGAAAGAAAATCTGGCTGGAAGGAAATATTAGAAAAATTGAGCTTATTTGCTTTGGCAAAATGAGGAAACAGAAGATTTAACAAGTTTGAAGATGGCTAATTGTTTTATTGATAAAGGGTAAAGTTATGAGGAACATTTAGTAGATAAGAAGGTAAGAATAGGAACAGAAGCCAGGTACAATCATACAGTCGCATCCTCCGAAAATCTTCAGCTGTTCAATTACATCAGACTGTTTCTATCTTGAAACTGGCTCTTTCAACTTTTTTTTGTCATTTTCTGTATACATTCAAAAGAAGAAAAAAATTTCAATGTAACAGTAAGAAAACGATAGTACTTCTGTCGCATCACATTCCATTCACAGATGATTCTAAACACTTCACAAACAATGGTTTATTTTTTGCAAGTGCAGTCACTGTTTTGAAGGGAGATGCAGCAACCAAATGTACAAATCAACCTATCACATTAAAATTTGGCAGTAAAATTGTGGCTGTAAGCACTGCTTTTTGAGGTATCTTGGCTATTGGAGAGGTGATTTCCTCAAATTCCAGGAGCAGTAATTACTGTTTTATATGCTGTTGCATTGTTTTGGAACTGTGGGGGAGAAAGATCAAAACAGCGTCCTTTAAAAGGGAGGAAGAGAGACAAATGGAGAGAACACAAGGTCAGAAAGAAACCCACGCTGCTGGCTCTCTCAGCAGTGGGTCTGCACAGCTACTGCCTTTGCTGTTGTGAGTTTAAGTATCTTTGGATATTGGAGTGCGTCTAAAAAAAAAAATGAACAGTGAATATTTCTGCGGCCATCAGCGAAAAATCAGAATGGTGTGTTGCCTCCCTAGTGCCAGGATCAAAGATATTTTGGAGAGTGCGCAGAATATTTTCAAAGAGGAGAGGGACCAGCAGGAGGACGTTGTACACATTGGAACGAATGACATAGGAAGGCAGAAGGATGAGATTCTGTCTGGTAATATAGAAAGTTAAGAATTTTAAAAAGGAGCTCCTCGAGTGGTAATATCTGGATAATATCCGGTGTTACGAGCTAGTGAGGGTAGGAATAGAAGAATAGTACTGTAGACCCTCAATAGTCAGTGGGAAATTGAGAAACCAATTTTAAAGGAGATTTCAGTTATCTGTAAGAATAATAGGGTGGTTATGATAGGGAATTTTAACTTCCCAAACATACTCTGGGACTACCATCGTAGTCAAAGTTTAGATGGAGAGGAATTTGTTAAGTGTACACAAGAAAACTTTCTGCTTCAGTATGTGGATATACCTACGAGAGAGTGTGCAAAACTTGACCTATCTTTGGCAAATAAGGCAGGGCAAGTGATTGAGGTATCAGTGGGGGAGCGCTTTGGGGCCAGTGACCATAATTCTATTAGATATAAAATAGTAATGCAAAAGGATAGACCAAATCTAAAAGCTGAAGTTCTAAATGGGAGGAAGGCCAATTTTGATGGAACAGAGGAACCTCGATTATCCGAATACCAATTATCCGAAAATTGGATTATCCAAAGGAGATCTCCAGGTCCTGCAGAAACATTACATCAACAGTGATCATGCTTTTTGTTTACAGCAATTAAACAGGCACTGTCTCCAAATGACTGACCTCCTGCCCTCTCTTCCCGCAGGAGTGTACCCTAAACCCCCTTCACCAGATCATCTCTCTAACATTGTCCTGTACAGGGCAAAGGTGCAACCTGTCAAAATGTTGCAGTAAAAAGTTTGTGTGCGCGCACGCGCTATTTGGAGACTTAGCCCACAAAGATGGTAGCAGCAGTCTGGCTGGTATACAGTCTGGCTGGTATACAGTCTGGCTGCCCCAGGGAGGGGGTGGGTGTTCAATGGGGATAGTGGGGGGGGACCTCTGACGCTCCAGGGAAAACAGTCCCAGCCTGTTCAGCCTATATAGGTAAAAACAATGACTGCAGATGCTGGAAGCCAGATTCTAGATTAGAGTGGTGCTGGAAAAGCGCTGCAGTTCAGGCAGCATCTGAGGAGCAGTAAAATCGACGTTTCGGGCAAAAGCCCTTCATCAGGAATACAGCAATATCATAACTCTTTGAAAGTATACAGCCCCGTATTCCTGATGAAGGGCTTTTGCCCGAAACATCGATCTTACTGCTCCTCAGATGCTGCCTGAACTGCTGAGCTTTTCCAGCACCACTCTAATCTAGACGCTGTTCAGCCTATATTCCAACAGTTGCCTAACCAATGTCCTGTACATCCGCAACATGACCTCCCAATTTCTGTACTCAATACTCTTACCAATAAAGGAAAGCATACCAAACGCCTTCTTCACTATCCTATCTACCTGCAACTCCACTTTCAAGGAGTTATGAACCTGCACTCCAAAGCCTCTTTGTTCAGCAACACTCCCTAGGACCTTACCATTAAGTGTGTAAGTCCTGCTAAGATTTGCTTTCCCAAAATGCAGCACCTCACATTTATCTGAATTAAACTCCATCTGCTACTTCTCAGCCCATTGGCCCATCTGGTCAAGATCCTGGTGTAATCTGAGGTAACCTTCTTCGCTATCCACTACACCTCCAAATTTGATGACATCTGAAAACTTACTAACTGTACCTCTTATGCTCACATCCAAATCATTTATATAAATGACAAAAAGTGGAGGACCCAGCACCAATCCTTGTGGCACTCCACTGGTCACAGGCCTCCAGTCTGAAAAACAACCCTCCACTACCCCACTCTGTCTTCTACCTTTGAGCCAGTTCTGTATCCAAATGGCTAGTCCTCCCTGTATTCCATGAGATCTAACCTTGCTAACCAGTCTCCCCTGGGGAACCTTGTCGAATGCCTTGCTAAAGTCCATATAGATCACATCTTATATCACAATGGGCAAAAGAGATATACCATTCATGACAAGGCACGTTTGGTTGAGTGTTGCATCAAGTGAAGTACGTATGGTTCAGGGAACATCAAATATAAAGAATGGAGGTTGTGGTTGTTGGCAGTCAACTATCTCAGCTCCAGGACATTAATGCAAGAGTTTCTGTGTAGTTTCCTAAGTCTGTTATTTCTTCAGTGACCTTTCCCTCTGCTCTGAAGTGGAAACCAGATTCTGGATCAGTGGTGCTGGAAGAGCACAGCAATTCAGGCAGCATCCAACGAGTAGCAAAATTGATGTTTCGGGCAAAAGCCCTTCATCAGGAATAAGGCAGAGAGCCTGAAGTGTGGAGAGATAAGCTAGAGTAGGGTGGGGGTGGGGAGAAAGTAGCATAGAGTACAATAGGTGAGTGGGGGAGGAGATGAAGGTGATAGGTCAGGGAGGAGAGGGTGGAGTGGATAGGTGGAAAAGGAGCTAGGCAGGTTTTACCTCTGAAGTGGAAATGTCCACTGATAATTTCACACTGTAATGATCATTATTACTTCTCAGATACTGAACCAGTCCACACTCATCAAGACATAGATAAAATTAATATTTGATATATGTCAAATAATATTCACATCATCCAAGTCCCAAACATTGATCATCTTCAAAATAAAGAATTTAACCATCTCTCTTAGCAGTTCATGGCATTACCATTGCTGATTCCCTCGTAATCAATTTCCTCAAGGCTACCAATGACTAGAAACAGAACTGCTCCACGCATATAAATAATGTGGGTACAAGAGAAGTTGAGATGCTAGGAATGTTGTAGCAAATAGCTCGAAAAACCTGTACATCACTGAAAAGACTCAAGCGAGAAGTCTGGATGTTTACAATTGCAACAGACTCAAGAAACTCAAAACAATCCAGAGAAAGCAGTCCACTTGATTGATATTTCATTATCTGTTTAAACATTCTCTTGCTCTACCAGCAGTTCAGTGATATCAGTATGTACTGTATACAAGATGTACTGCAACACCTCTCTAAATCTCTCTTCCAAGCCTCTACTACTTGAAGAACAAGGACAGCAAAAGTGTGGGATAACCATAACCTGCAAGTTCCACTCCAAGTCACACACAATCCTGGCTTGGAACTTAATCCTGTTTCTTTCACTGTCACTGGGTTGAAGACCTGTAACTGTCTTCCAAACAGATTATGGATGTACCTATATCTTAAGGACTGTAGTGGTTGAAAAGGGTATCTCTTGGCACTTGGCAATTAGAGTTGAGAAACAGAATGACAGTAATAGAATAACAGAATAACAACAATATTGATTGTAGTACATTTAATGTAAGATAACACGCAGTAACATTAATACATTATACATTGTTATATGGAACTTAAAAAAGAACGACGCTTTAGAAGACATGGTTGAGCATATCAAATGGAACAAATAAGTTTGCATATGCTGTGCTTGCACCAATATGCAGAGGTGTGTTCCAAACCAACAAATTTTAAATATAATGTCCCAAAATATTCCCTCCCTGTTCATGTGTCTGTCTAAATGCCTTTTAAACATTGCTTTCATATTTGCTTCTACCACATCTCTGGCAGTGTGTTCCAGATGCCTACCACCCATTTACCTCACACATCTCCTTTAATGTTTCCTCACTCTCATCTAAACCATTGCCCCCTAGTATTTGACGTTTCCATCCTGGGAAAAAGACTCCAACTGTCCACCCTATCCATGCCTCTTATAATTTTATATACTTGCATCAGGTCGCCCCTCGGCTTCTGATGATCTCGTGAAAGCAATCCATCTTTATTACTTCCTTAAAAAAACCAATCAAATTTGAGGCAAGACCTCTCTTACACAAAGCCATACTGACTATCCCTAATAAGTCCATTCTTTTCCAATGCAAGTAAATCTTGTCTCTAAGAATCTTTTTAAATAACTTCCCTACCACTGATGTAAGGCTCACTGGCCCATAATTTCCTGGATTATTCCTTTTGTCCTTCTTCAGCAAAGGAACAACATTGGTTTTCTCAATTTTTCTGGGACCTCTCCTGTGGCTAAAGAGGGATACAAAGATCACTGTCAAGGCACCATTAATCTTTTCCCTTGCTTCTCTCAGTATCCTGGGACAGATCCAATTTGGCCCTGGGTCTTATCTACAATGTTTTACAAGACACCTAACACCTCCTCTTTCTTCATATCAACATGCCCCAGAGAATCCCTCCCTAATCTTACCATCATCCATGTCCTTCTCCTTGATGAATATTCATTAAGCACCTCACCCACTTCCTGTTGTTCCATGCATAAATTCTTTCCTTTGTCCTTGAGTGGACCTAACCTTTCCATGGCTACCCTCTTTCTCACAATGTACATCTATGATGCATTTGGATTCTCCCTATTTCTACTTGCCAATATAATTTCATGGTCCTTTTTTAGCCCTCCTAATTATTTGTTTATGTGGCACTTTGTTTTGGTCATTTACAGGATATAGACATAAGTAGCCAGGCTAGCATTCATTACATATCTCTAGCTATTCTTGCGAAGGTGGTGGTGAGTTGCCTTCTAAAATAGTTGTGGTCTACTTGGTGGAGATACACCTACAATGCCATTAGGGAGGGTGTTCCAGGGTTTTGACTCAACACTGTGTACTGGACATATATTTCCAGTTTTAATGAATGGCTTGGAGGGGAACTCAAGTGGTAGTATTTCCATGTATTTGCTGCCTTTGTCCTTCTAGATAGTCATGGTTATGGTGTCTAAGAAGCGTTGGTGAATTTCTGCAGTGCATTTTGATGAAGGTACACACAGCTGCTATTGATTGTCAATGATGGAGGGACTAAACATTTGTGAATGCAGTGCCAAATAAATAAGCTGCTTGTCCTGAATAGTGTTAATCTTCTGGAATGAGGTTGGAGCTGCACTCATCCAGGCAAGTAGGCAGCATTCCATCACAATCTTGATTTATACCTTGTATATGGTGGATATGCTTTGAGGAATCAAGAGGTGGGTTACTCAGAGATCAGATCCACTTTCATTTATCATTTATAATAAATAATTTAGATGAGAGTATAGAAAGCATGATTAGTAAGTTTGCAGATGACACCAACATTGGTGCTATATCAGACAGTGAAGATGGATATCTTAAATTACAAAGAGATCTTGATCAATTGGGTCATTGGGCTGAAGAGTGGCAGATAGAATTTAATTTGGATAAATGTGTGGTGTTGCACTTTGGTGAAATAAACAATGGCAGGACTTATACAGTTAGAAGTAGAGCCTTGGATAGTGTTGTAGACAGAGAGACCTAGGGGTACAGGTACATAATTCTTTGAAGTTTGTGTCACATACTGGTTAAAAAGGTATTTAGCATGCTAGCCTTCATTGCTCAGACCTTTGTGTATAGGAGTTGGGACATTATGTTGAGGTTGCACAAGATGTTGCTGAGGCCTCATCTGAAGAACTGTGTCCATTTCTGGTCACCCTGTTATAAAAAGGATATTATTGAGTTAGAGAGTGTTCAGAAAAGATTTACCAGGATGTTGCTAGCAACAGAGAGTTTGGGTTATAAGCAGTGACTGGATAGGCCAGGACTTTTTTCTCTGGAATATAGGATGTTGAGGGGCAACATTATAGAGATTTATAAAATTTAAACAAGGGGTAAAGATAAGGTGAATGACAGGTGTCCTTTTTTCTAGGGTGGGGTATTTCAAAACTAGGGGTCATATTTATAAGGTTGGAGGAGAAAGATTTAAAAACGATATGGGGGTGATCTAAGATGGTGCGATCTGGGAAGATCACTCTGCAGAGCTTCGCATTGCAGCAGGAACAGGACGGTCCTTTAACCTGCCCAATCCAGGTCATCAGGATTTCTTGAAGCGTTGGAAAGATTGTGGAGCCCCAAGAAACATTTAAAAATTGACTTACCTGTATTTTCAGCTGTCCAGAAATGCCTAAAAAGAGAGGAAGTGCATCCGAGGCCGGGTCTGCAGCTCAGCCTGCAGCAGCCTCGGAGCCAATTACTCTCCAAGACCTGGTGAACCAGCTCTCAAAATCTTGCGAGATGCTGTGGATACAGATTGAAGAGAAGCTGGCTCCAGTCTCTCTCATGTTGCAGAAGCATGAGCAGCAACTGGGAGACCTGGAGAAGAGGATGGATGAGGTGGAGCACAGGGTCACAGTGGTGGAAGCTGATGCCAGTTCATTCAAGGATGAGATCCAAGCCCTGAAGAAGCAGGTTCGTAATTTGTGTGACCAAGTGGATGATCTTGAAAACAGGGGCAGGAGAAAAAACATTCGGATCATCAGTCTGCCTGAGGGCAAGGAAGGTGAGCGGCCTACGGAATTTGTTGAAGATTGGCTTCCGAAATTCCTTGACTTGGAGGCTGGTATGAGAGGATTGAAGATAGAGAGGGCTCACTGGGTCGCAACGCGGAGGTCAGGTCTGGGTCAACGCCCTTGTTCTTTCCTGGTGCGGTTCCATCATTACCGGGATAAGAAGAGAGTCATGGAGGCTTCCAGACTCCAAGGGAAGAATCCAAAAGCCCTAATTTACCAGGGGTCTAAGATCATGTTTTTTCAGGACTTTTCAGCAGCGGTGATCCAGAAATGAAAATCTTATGATGATGTCAAGAGAAGATTGAAGGAGCTTGGGATTCAGTACTCCCTGAGATATCCGGCAGTGCTTCGGATCACCTTAGATGGATCCATGCAACTCTTTGACACATCGGAGAAGGCAAGAGACTTTGTGGACAAACTAACCTAATTTAAACAATTGTAGTACGTATAAATATTGTTGCTTGGGTATGTGTTTATCATTCTGTAAAAGAAATGGAGGAAATCCAGTTGGAGCTTTGTTTTTTCCCCCGTTTTTTGCCTCTATTGACAATAATTTGGTTCAAACTATGTCTGGCGGTGGTTAAGATGTACATTTTAAATTTCTAAGTTAGGACATACTAAAGTATGGGTGGGGTATTTATTCCCCCTTTTCTTATAAAAGAATGTTTTTTTATTCATTTTGATATTCTATGTGGTGTTTATTCTTTTTAGCTTGTGCTTGCGATGCGCTGTAGGTGGGAGAAATGAGGGTGGTTGAGATGGTTAGATGCCTATTTATGGGCAGTTCTGGACGTGTAGTTGCCCCCTCCGGGCAGGGGGTGAGTTCCCCTACTCAGTGCTATTGGCGCTTTATATTTTGGTTTGTTTTCTGGTTTTTGTTGTTTTTTATTCTTAATAATTTTGTATGTTTGTTTAAATGTAGTGGTTTTAATTTATGTAGTTTTTACATTGGTGGACCATGCGACACTAAGACTCAGCAATTTGTGGTTCGGGTTCCTCCTCTCTGGAATTTAAATGTAATTGCAGAAGATTATGACTAATGATTTGATTAAATGGCGCACCTGGAATATCAAAGGAAGTCACTCACCAATTAAGAGGAAGAAGGTACTCTTGAGTCTTAGAAAGGAGAAGGTGGATATTGCTTTGTTACAGGAGACACAGTTGGATGACAAGGAGCATCTGAAGTTACAGCAGACTGGCTTTGACTGAGTTTATTTTTCATCATTTAATACCAGAAGTAGGGGATTGGCTGTATTGGTTAGGAAAATCTCTCATTTAAATTGTTGGAATGTGTTAAAGACCACATACGGGAGGTTTGTAATTCTTAAAACCTTGATAAATGGAGAAGAATATGGTATTTTAAATGTTTATTGTCCCCCAGCTCATCCTCTTAAATTTTTGATAGATACTTTTTCTAAACTGATAAGTCTCAAGTCTCGGCACATCATCATAGGGGGAGATTTTAACTGCCTCATGGACCCCACAGTAGACAGTTTGCCTAAAGGTCCCTCAATACCCTCTGCTCAAACTAAACAGTTATTGGGTTTTTGTGGGGAATTAGGGTTGGTGGATGTCTGGAGGTGCCTCCACCCTAAGGTAGGGATTTCACGTTTTTCTCCAATCCACATAGATGTCACACAAGGATTGATTTTTTTCTGACCCCTGCGGTAACCCTGGATCTGGTGGCATCCTGTATAGTTGGTAATATTGCCATCTCTGATCATGCTCCAGTGTACCTCATGGTTAAGATTAAGGATATTACAATGGATTCAAGGTACTGGCGAATTGACTTCTTTCTTCTCATGAACAGTAAGTTTGTGGAGTATTTCTCTAGGGAATTTCTGGCATTCCTAGACATCAACATAGGCTCGGTTGATAGCTCATCTGTTCTCTGGGAAACTGCCAAAGCGTATGCCAGGGGGTTAGTTATTTCATATTCCACCAGTAGGAAGCGGCAGAAGAATTTAAATGAGAGATTTTCCTAACCAATACAGCCAATCCCCTACTTCTGGTATTAAATGATGAAAAATAAACTCAGTCAAAGCCAGTCTGCTGTAACTTCAGATGCTCCTTGTCATCCAACTGTGTCTCCTGTAACAAAGCAATATCCACCTTCTCCTTTCTAAGACTCAAGAGTACCTTCTTCCTCTTAATTGGTGAGTGACTTCCTTTGATATTCCAGGTGCGCCATTTAATCAAATCATTCCACCAGTAGGAAGCAGCAACGTCTCCTTGAAGCATGGTTGAAGGCAGCCGAGAAGGCCTATTTTGACAGACCCTCGTTGGTCAAACTACAGAGGATTATGGCACTGTGGTCTGCACTAAGTTCTGTTCTCACGCAGACGGCAAAGAAGGAGCCTGGCTTTTGCAAAGGAAAGGTTATACGAGCATGGTTCTGGATTAGTGGTGCTGGAAGAGCACAGCAGTTTAGGCAGCATCCAAGAAGCAGTAAAATCGACGTTTTGGGCAAAAGCCCTTCAGCAGGAATACAAGCATGGGTGACAAGCCAGGCAAATACTTAGCATACCTTGCCAGAAAGAGAAGTGCCCCACAAAGCATTACAGCGATTAGGGAAGGATCTGTGAACCTAACATGTGATTCTAAAAAGATTAATGTGGTGTTCCAGAGATTCTACTCTAAGTTATATCAGTCTGAGAATTGTGAGGAGGGGCAGGCCAAAATGGAATCCTTTTTTAGAGATCTGAAGCTCCCGGGTGTGACTCCCGAACAACAATCCTTTCTCAATGCCCCATTATCAGAGCAAGAAATGCAGGAAGCTGTGAGGCAGCTTCAGAGTGGAAAGGCGCCCGGTCCTGACGGACTTCCCAGTGAATTCCATAAGGAATTTGTAAATATACTGTCAGGCCTGATGCTGAATATGTTTAATGATTCATACAGTCATGATTGTCTCCCACCATCTCTGAGAGAGGCTAATATTTCACTTATCCTTAAAAAAGGGAAAGATCTGGAAGACTGTGCTTCATACAGGCCCATCTCGCTCTTAAATGCAGACTTTAAGATCCTCTCTAAGGCTCTCGCGTTAAGGCTGGAGACTGTATTACCCTCTATTATTAAAGGATCAGACGGGCTTCATAATAATGTTAGGAGGCTGCTTAACGTAATTCAAGCATGCCAACAGCAGTCAATACGGGGATTGGTGATTTCTTTAGATGCAGAGAAGGCATCTGACAGAGTTGAGTGGCCATATACTCTAGACCGGTTTGGTCTGGGCGAAGTTTTCATAAGATGGGTAAAGATTCTCTACAGTGTACCTCTCGCTGCGGTCATTACCAACGGGGTACAATCAAGCAATTTTAATATTTCTAGGGGCATCTCAATATATCTGCTCCAGAAGTGGAGTCAAAATTACATAAGATCTCGCTGTATGCAGACAATGTTCTAATTTTCTTGACAAATCCAGCAGTTTCAGTGCCTTGCTTGATACAATGCATTCATGCATTTGGTGCTTTTTCAGGGTATAAGATTAATTTTGCTAAATCAGAGGCTATGCCTATGAGTGGTCTTATGAAAGAGAGTGACTCTTGAGAGTGACTATAGATTCCCATTTAGATGGTCACAGGGGGGTTTTGTGTATTTGGGCATATTCATTTCTCCAGTTCTGGATTGACTGTTCAAAGCCAATTTTACTCAATTATTTGAAAAAATTAAACAAGATCTCCAAAGATGAGAGGCACTTCCAGTCTCATGGTTGGGTCGGATAGCGCTTCTTAAGATGAATATTCTCCCTCATTTGGTATACCCTATATGGATGCTCCCCCTGATTTTCAATAAACAAACACTCAGGAGACTGAACGGTTGGTTCAGCTCCTTTCTCTGGCCCCGTAAATGGCCCTTCATTAAATTAGCCAAACTGCAGTTGCCTCACAGATTGGGGGGAGTAGACCTGCCGGACATTAAAAATTACCAGTTAAGCTCGCTTTTGACCTAGTGAGTGATTGGGTTTGTGGGGACCCTCTTTCAATATGGCGAGATATCGAAGCCTCCCAGGCAAGGCGCCCCCTTACCAGTTTGCTGTTTTTGGACAAGGTGAGGACAGTAAGGGAACATTGCCATAACCCAGTAATGTGGTAAACTCTTAATGTGCCCTCTGGATAATTAGAAATGGGCAATAGATTTGGGCATAGCCAGCGATGTCCTCATCCCCTGAATGAATAAAAAAATCCTGCATTTACACTCTCCTTCCTTTACTGTGTTGGAGTGTTATATTTGCTAACTTCCAATCTGATGGGACATTCTGGAATATAGGGAATTTTGAAAAATCATGGGAAATGACCTCTGCAGCTATTTTCTAAGATGTAGGCCATCAGATTAGTGAGCTTTTCGTATCTTAATTTTCTCTAATTTCCTCAATCTTAAAGACCTTTAGACATTCAGTATTTCAGGTTATTCAATTAATGCAGACAATGAAATATTTGTAACATACTAATATACACATACAATATCAATAACAAAATATTTACTCAGTGTCCTCCCATTCCATAAATCTCCAATTTCTTCCCCTGGCAATTTCCCTTACTTCTGCCTCAAAGGGACCATTTATTTTACTTTGCTTTTACTTTAGTTAATGTTTACTTTCACTCTGCCTCTTCTTATCTATTTGGAGAAGTCATAGAGTCATAAAGATGTACAACACGGAAACAGACCCTTCGGTCCAACTCGTCCATGCTGACTAGATATCTCAATCCAATCTAGTCCCACCTGCCAGCACCTGGCCCATATCCCTCCAAACTCTCCTATTCATATATCCATTCAGATGCCTTTTAAATGTTGCAATTGTACTAGCCTCCGCCACTTCCTCTGGTAGCTCATTCCATATACGAACCACCCTCTGCCCCTTAGGTCTCTTTTATATCTTCCCCCTCTCACCCTATATCTATACCCTCGAGTTCTGGACTCCCCCACCCCGGGGAAAAGACTTTGTCTATTTATCCTATTCATGCCCCTCATGATTTTATAAACCTCCAAAACGTCACCCCCTCAGCCTGTTCTTTTAATTTGCTTTTATATTCCTGTTTATTTTGCTCCCATATTCTATGTTCTCCCTTACAACAACATTTTTAGTCTCCCTTTGCTGGGTTTTTAAATTGCTCCTAATTCTTAGGTTTACTAGAGTTTTTCAAATATTCTAAACATCTTTTTTCTAATCTAATGCTGCCTTTCTTAGACTGAATTATCTCATTTTGTTGATTAACTAAATGTATTTTCTCAAAAACTTTGGATCATTTCTTTAAGTTTATCCTGCTATTTACTTACCACTGCACATTTTCGTTCATCTACCCAATCATCTTTACTCAGCTTTTCCCAATGTCTAATTGGCTTAAGTGTAATTGCTTTGAATTCAAGTATGTTGCTGTAAAACCTATGTGAATTCAATTGTATTATGATAACTTTTTCCCAGAGAATCTTTTGATATGAGATTACTAATCAACCTTGCATCAATGCCCAATAGTTTTTACTGAGTAAGGTGAGGGCCCATGGTGTTCAAGGTGAGCTACTGGCATGGATTGGGAATTGGCTGAATGACAGAGGTAGAGAGTTGGGATAAAAGGTTCTTTTTCGGAATGGCAGCTGATGACAAGTGGGGTCCCGCAGGGTTCAGTGTTGGGGCCGCAGCTGTTCACTTTATATATTAATGATCTGGATGAAGGGACTGAGGGCATTCTGGCGAAGTTCGCCAATGATACAAAGTTAGACTGACAGGCAGGTAGTTCTGAGGAGGTGGGGAGGCTGCAGAAAGATTTAGGCAGTTTAGGAGAGTGGTCCAAGAAATGGGTGATGAAATTCAATGGGAGCAAGTGCGAGGTCTTGCACTTTGGAAAAAAGAATACAAGCATTGACTATTTTTTAAAAGGTGAGAAAATTCATAAAGCCAAAGTACAAAGGGATCTGGGAGTGCTCGTCCAAGACTCTTGAAAGTTTGATTTGCAGGTTGAGTCCATGATTAAGAAAGCAAATGTAATGTTGTCATTTACCTCAAGAGGGTTGGAATATAAAAGCAGCGACGTGCTTCTGAGACTTTATAAAGCTCTAGTTAGGCCCCATTTAGAATACTGTGTCCAGTTTTGGGCCCCACATCTCAGGAAGGAGATATTGGCACTGGAGCATGTCCAGCGGAGATTCACATGGATGATCCCTGGAATGGTAAGCCTAACATACGATGATCGGCTGAGGATCCTGGGACTGTATTCACGAGAGTTTAGAAGGTTCAGGGGAGATCTAATAGAAACTTACAAAATAATGCATGGCTTAGAAAGGGTGGACGCTGGGAAGTTGTTTCTGTTAGGTGGGGAGACCAGGACCCATGGACAGAGCCTTAGAATTAGAGGGGGTTAATTTAGAACAGAAATAAGGAGACATTTCTTCAGCCAGAGAGTGGTGGGCCTGTGGAATTCATTGCCATGGAGTGCAGTGGAGGCTGAGATGAATTTATCAAGATAGAGATTGATAAATTCTTAATCTCACAATGAATTAAGGGATATGGGGACAGTGTGGGTAAGTGGCATTGAAACGCCCATTAGCCATGTTTAAATGGCAGAGTGGACTCGATGGGCTGAATGGCTTTGCTCCTATGTCTTATGGTCTTATCTAGAATATCTTTGTTCTTAGTCAATCCCAAAAATTTATTTAAGGAAATTGTCATAAAAACATCCTATAAAGTTATGTGGCATGTGCTGAAGTACTTGCTTACGTCAATATATAAATCAATGATTCTTAGATATGAGTGCATTCGCTTCAGAATGAACACAAATAATAAAATGGGCTGAGACCGTGTAGAGCAGGACAGATTTCTTGGGGTGGCAGCAAGAGGGGAATGGGCTCTTAGCAGGCCATATCCACCAAGGTGGTTGTGGAGCAATTCATCTACCTAAATTCAGTGAGGAATGGTGTGTTAGAATTCTGCATTTATTAAGGAGACATGGCTGAATTGTAACATATTTTGGCAAAGTATAACTTTTATTGGGTTTCATGAAGGATTTCTGTCTGACAGTTTTCTCACACTATAATCCCAAACTTGGCAATTTTTTAAAATTTCAAAAATATGCTTTCTTCATAAAATGTCATCATGAACATACATAGTCACTCAAGCACTTCAATTCTGTACAATCTTTACACATGGAGAACAAACAAACCCAAGACATTTCTTACTTAGACAAGACTATATGTACATACACTTGAGGCACCAAGAGAGCCCAACAACTGGACAGACCCCAATTCTACTTCAGTAGGAAGTCCTTAGATGATGGTCTTTCCCCACTGTTCCTTGGTGACAGCTGCTCCTAGCTTTAGTACATCCCTCAGCACATAGTCCTGGATCCTGGAATGTTCCCGTGTGCAACACTTGGTTGAGGTCAACGTCTTGCTCTGGAAGATCAACAAGTTTTGAGCAGACCAAAGAGTATCTTTTACCGAGTTGATGATCTTCCAGATGCAGTCAATGTTTGTCTCGGTGGGCATCGTGGGGAAGAGACCATAAAGCACAGAGTCCTGTGTCATGGAGCTGATCAAGATGAAACTTGTCAAAAGTCATTGCATCTCTCTTTAGACTTCCTTTGCAAAGGCACATTCCAGAATATGTGTGATAATCTCTACCCCCTCTGCAGCTGCTTCAAGGGCAGCATGCGTTAGCACAGAGATTCCGAGTATACATGAAGGATCTCATAGGTAGTGTCCTTCTCACTACCAACTAAGTGATGTCTTGATGTTTTTTGGAAAGTTCTGGTGATTAGGCATTCTGCCAAATGGCTTTGATAGTCTGCTAAAGGAACAACCCAACAGAATCCACCCTCTCCTTTTCCCACAGGATCTTGAGGACGTTACATGCTAACCATTTCTTGATAGACTTGTGGTCATAGGTGTTTTTCCTTCCAAATTTCTCCACGAGGGAGAATGATATGGATCGATCCAACTATTGAGAGCGTTGCCTGGCAGTGTGGCCAGCTTCATCCTTCGTAACACTAGGGATAAGTAGAACTTCAGTATATTGTGACATTTAGTGTTTGCATACCAAGGGTCTATGTTCAACTTGATGCAGCCGTACACAAAGTGGCCATCAGGATGAGACTAGGTACATTCTTCCCTCCCTTATCCAGACCTTTGTACATGATCTCCCTCTGGACACGGTCCATCTGAAACCTCTGTATGAAGTGAAAGAGGCTCAGGTAATTGCATTAGCACAGATTTGGTGAATGGGCCATATTGCAACATGTACAACAACAGAGTACCATACATCTGATGATCAAGTTTTTAACCTCAATGGTGAGGGAGCAATGCTCCGAAAAGCCCAGTTTCTGCCTCACCTTGGCATACATTCCTTCTAAGTTTCTGCGCACGACCCAGCTTCTCCAAACAATATTCCCAGCACTTTCAGGTAATCTGTCCTGATGGCGAAGGGGATAAAGGATCCAACAGTCCAGAGAAATACCCCCAGCCTATTAAGCCTCTCCTTATAGCTCAAACCCTCCAACCCTGCCAACATTGTTGTAAATCTTTTCTGAACCCTTGCAAGTTTCATAACATCCTTCCTATAGCTGGGAGATGAGAATTGCGCACAGTATTCCAAAAGTAGCCTAACCAATGTTCTGTACAGCTACACATATGACCTCCCAACTCCTATACTCAATGCACAGACCCCGCAGATTGCTCGGATCCACTGTGTACTGACAGTGGATCCGAGCAATCAACAGCAACATCATCCATGTAAAGGGAGACTTTGACCTGCAGGCCTCTGCTACCTGGAATAGTCACCCCTCTCAGGCTCAGATCCTTCCTGATAAACTCAGCAAAGGTACTATACAAATCCTAAACACGGCAGGAGAGAGTGGGCAGCCCTGCTCGACTTGGCATCTATTCGGCAAACTTTCTGATTCCCACCCATTGATTGATGCTGTTCTTCTGGTGTTAGTGTAGAGCAGTTGGATCCAATTGCAGATTCCCTCCCCAAAGCCCATTTTGGAGCACATGGCCCACATGTGTATGAATACAATACTCCATCAAAGGCCTTCTCTGGTCTGGGCTGATGAGGCAGGTGTCCACCCCACTATCCTGCACATAGGTGATCGTATCCCTGAGGAGTGCAAGGCTCTTAGGGAACAGCCTACCATCCCCTTTAGCACCCCTCTCATCTGATGCTTGCCTGAATCTCCTATTCATTTCAACCAGAAGCACTTACCACTACCTGGTGTTAGGTTCAGCAGGTTCATGACCACAACTTCCAAAATATAAGCAGTCAATCACCTTTTTTTTTAGATTACTTACAGTGTGGAAACAGGCCTTCTGCCCAACAAGTCCACACCAACCCGCCGAAGCGTAACCCACCCATTCCCCTACATTTACCCCTTTACCTAACTCTACGGGCAATTTAGCATGGCCAATTCACCTGACGTACACATCTTTGGACTGTGGGAGGAAACCAGAGCACCCGGGGAAACCCACTCAAACACGGGGAGAATGTGCAAACTCCACACAGTCAGTCGCCTGAGTCGGGAATTGAACCCGGGTCTCTGGCGCTGTGAGGCAGCAGTGCTAACCACTGTGCCACCGTGCCGCCCACCTGTAATATATTTTCAGGTAATTTATTAAATTTGTTTAAAAAAACCACTTTAGGGACGATGCATTGTTTAATTAATCAAAGAGATTAAATATATGTCCATTAATAGATGTGAATATTTTACCAATCATAAAGCTGTTCTGCAGAATGGAGAAGCAGAGACAGTGGACCCCTATGGTTTGGAGTGTTCAAGTGATCATCCTTAATAATTCACAGTTTTTGGTGGTAACAATCTTTGTTCTTTCCTTGAACTCCTGGTCTTCTCTCATGTTGCTGATTGAATGTGATTTCTGGACACTCATCCACTAACTTCCCACCTATCCTTGTTAATTTACCTTATTGAAGGGCTGGCAACCTATGTCTAAACATCTGTCTGATCTTTTGGCAATGATCACAGGTAGCTACTCAAGATGCCTAGATAACCATTTTCTCCTTTCCTGCTTTCATCTACAGGTTGTTTTACCAACAAAAACTTCTTATTTTCCCAAACAGTACATTGATAATGGGGAACTTATGGTGCTAGGTAAATATTTGACATCAGTTCAATGGAGCGTTATGACTTTGGTGATCCTTGGGATCCTTTCTTTTCATATGCTAGAAATTTGAAAAACTAGTTAGTGCTGTCATAGCAATAAATGAAATCTCATGCTCCACAGCAAATAGTGGGAAAATTTGACTTTAAAGCGACTCCAATTCTCAATAGTATTCCAGGATATACCAGCACCCCTTGCGCCAGCACAATATCTAATAGGATATGGTATATTTGCTCAAGCAGTCCAGAGCTGCTCTCTGCAGTTCCACTCGGCCCGGGCACAGGGGAGAAAGATAAATTGACATTCACTTTGCTAACAAGGACCTGACGATCTGGGTGGTACAAAGGATCTGAGGAGGACACAACATCAGACCCTGCCAGCCTGGTCTGAGGTTGCTACTACTGTCATTGTGTTCTCCATGGCTAAGAGAAACACCTAACAGTGCAGGCAGAAGGTGAATAATCTCTGCTCAACTAAGGTAAATGCCACCAGAAATATGGTTGATTCTTAACAGGCAATATTGGTTGCCTGTTCTGAATTGCCCTTCCACTGAGTGGCTTGCTGGATGTTTTCTGGGGCAGTTAAGAATCAACCATATTTCTGAGATCCTGGAATCATGTAGACCAGACCAGCTAAGGATAACAGATTTACTTCCCGAGAGAACACTAATGAACCATATGGGTTTTAATCACAATTGATTCACTATTATTGAGACTAGCTTTACACTCAAGATTTTATAAATTGAATTTAAATTCCACCAACTGCCAGACCTTCTGAATTACTAGTACAATGACATTATCATTGTACCACTATCAATTTCTGCTACATACAGTATCACTTAGAATCCAGGATAACTTAAGCAGGTTTGTAATTAAAGTTGTTGAATATTTTAGGATCCTTTTGGGTGCAGTGAGTAATGTCCCTGCCAGATGGTCTGGGCTTGACTCCCATCTCAGGACACAATGGCCAAGGAAAATTCATTCATATCGCAGCAAAACAGTTTGATTACCCAACCAGAAAAATCCTTCTAACTCTTATTAACAGCAGTTGCTAAGAATAGGAGAGATTACTGTACTGCAATGGGATGGAAAAATGTTGGAATTTCAACCATTACTATCCATAGTTCTACAATATGACATACATGTGAAAGTTCATGTTGCCGCAGAAATTCAGAATTCCTGAGTGAACTGTAACATACTACCGTCACAGAACTACCTTTATGTTTTTATAAGATCCCATCTCAGCCTTTGAAAGTGGTAAAGTCACAACAAAACTTACTTAATGTTTGAAATATGGAGTAATGTAGATAAACAAATACAGAAAAAGCTGGAAATACCCAACAGATCATACCGCATCTGTACAGAAAGGTAGACTTAGTATTTTAGCTTGATAATCTTTTTGTCATTTATGCTTGTGACTCAAAGTTTTTAAGTAAATAAATAGCACATTTACAGAATTATCAATCGCAAAAAAAACTTCAAAAATGACACTGACTTATGAACTATTCATACTGTGACTCCAACCCTGTAAGATAAATTGTGTTGCAGTAAAAATGTTATGTTAGTGCATTTACAAGATCACAGTTTTGCAGATCAATTGGAAAACTTAGAATATTAACACGTCAACTGTAACTAAACTCTTGGCGTAAATCAATGATTCATTAATTAGTGTTTGATCATGACAACAATTTAAATGGATATTATGGATTGCACCAATTCGAGACCTATCAAAATTCTCTTCATTCTTATTAAACGTATAAAGACTATTTTCATAAATGCATACACACCTCTTATGATCTGACATTTGCAACATTACATGATAGGTGTGCCATTGGACAAGCCTTTCATCTTTTTATTGCAGAATTTTGCACTGGAGATCACACAAGCCAACCATCACATTCTCTTATCCATGAAAGAGTAGGAAGGCTCTAAATCATTCCACATTGATTAAAATTACTAACTGGATCTCCAGACAGTCTCATGTATCATTTTATCTTCCATACCCAGCAAAAACAATCTTTTATTAACTCAACCGATAAGTTTTACTAACTTCTGAATACATAGCATATCTAAAACTTCATATACAAATGTGTAATAGAGGGACTGTTATTTCAAGCAAGACACGGCCTTGCTCCTGATATACGGTCACTAAAACTATACACTTCACTGAATAGTACCAAATAGGAACTCATCAAGGGCATCCTTGTCTTTTTCTGAGATTCAAACAGAATCACATTATAGTCTGATTCTTCTTCAAAATCAATTTGACCCTCTATTGAATAAATACCGTTTTGAAAATTGTAAAAGGTAAAGCTGAAGTATTTGCAACAATCTGCAGCCAGATGTGCCAAGTGGATGATCCATCGCGGCCTCCTCCAGTGGTCCTTGGCATCACAGCTACCTTCAGCCAATTCAAGATATCAAGAAACAGTTGGACGCACTGAATACTGTGAAGGCTATGGATCTGACAACATTCTGTCAATAGTATAGTATAATATAACACAATACAATAATGATAATAGAATGTGCCACACCCCTAGTCAAGATGTTCTAAATAGTTACAACAGTGGGTATCCACCTGATAATGTGGAAAATTGTCCAGAAATGTCCTAAACTCAAAAAGCAGGACAAATTCAACCTGGCCTATTATCACCCCATCAAGTCCACTGTCAATCAACAGTAAATTGATGGAAGATGTTATCAACAGGGCTATTAAGCAGCACCTCCTCAGCAATAAACTGCTCAATGACACAGAGTTTGGATTTTGCCAGTGTCATTCAGCTCCTGACCGCAGTACAGCCTTGGTTCAAATGTGTTCAAAAGCACTCAGATCCAGAGGTGAGGTGATAGTGACAGCAAGGCTGTGTTTGACCACATGTGGCATCAAGGAACCCTAGCAAAACTGGAATCCATGGGAATCAGGGGACAAACTGTCTGCTGGTTGGAGTCATATTTGGTAAATAGGAAGATGGTTATGGTTGTTGGAGGTCAGTCATCTCAGTTCCGAGACATCTTTGCAGGGGTTCTTCAGGATAGTGTCTGAAGCCCAACCATCTTCAGCTACTTCATCAATTACCTTCTCTCCATCAAAAGGTCAGAAATGTTTGCCTATGATTACACAATGTTCAGCACCATTTATGACTCCTCAGATACAGTTCATGTTCAAATACAACAAAATCTGGACAATATCCAGACTTGGGCTGACAAGTGGCAAGTAACATTGTGCCACATAAATGCCAGGCAATAATTATTTCCAATAAGAGACAATCTAACCCCTTGACATTCAATGGTATTATCATCACTGAATCCCCCATTATAAACATTCTGGAGTTACTATTGACCAGAAACTGAACTTGCTGTATAAACACAGTGGCTAAAAAAAGTCAAAGGCTAGGAATACTGCAATGAGTAACTCATGTTTTGACTCCCCAAAGCAAGGCACAAGTCAGGAGTGTGATGGAATACTCCCACTTGCCTGGTTGGGCGCAATTCCAATGACACTCAAGAATCTTGTCACCGTCTAGGACAAAGCAGCTCACTGATTGGCACCGAATCCACAAACATCACTCCCTTCACCACCTGACTCTCAGTACTAGCCGCATATATTATTTATAAGAGGCACTGCTTACATTCAGTAAAGATCCATTGTCAGCATCTTCCAAACCCATGACCACTTCTATCTAGGAAGATGAAGGCAGCACATACATGGGAACACCATTACCTTTAAGCTCCCCTCCAACCTCTCATCAATCTGACTAGGAAATAAATTGCCTTTCCTTCACTTGCTGGTTCAAAGTCCTGAAATTCCCTCCCGAACAGCATTGTGGGTCAAGCTACAGCAAATGGACTGCAGCAGTTCATGAAGGCAACTCACTACAACCTTCTCAAAGGCAACTAAGAATGGGCAATAAATGCCAGCTAGCTAGGAATACCCATATGTCACAAATGAATAAAATAAATCCTTGCCTGTAGTACATTTTTTGTTTAAAAAAGAACACCAAAAACATGAAAGTTCCAAAGGAGTTTAATATTTTGCTAGGTAATAGAATCCTAATACACCATTGTGATAAGCTACCTGTTAGTAATTTCGTTAAAAATTCAGTATGTAGCACCCTTGGAACTCTGAAGGAGTTACTGAACAGGCTCATTATCTGTTTACTAACAGTCTAATCTCATTTCATAGACATACAATCACTAACGTAGAAAGCAAGAAATGTACATTTATTATCACACCCTGCATTACAGTTTGGCTGTAAGGTGAAAAATGTAATACTGTTCTTCTTTGATATTATTTTTTAAATTGATAATTCCCTAATTGGAGATATAATTTGTATTTGACAAAAATAAACAAGTTGTTTCTGAATGTACAGAAACATAGGACTCAGGATTGGTAAAATAATGTGTTTTGATTTGTATCAGAGAGAATGGGAAAGATTGTTTGGGAAACATTTAACTGACCACTAACAAAATTTATCAGCCCAACAACACTGCTGAGGTTGTACACAAGAGAAACTCTCAAGTCTGGTGTTTCCAAATTTGAATTTTAGATAATTTTAAAAAAATAAAAAGTCAAGCATAATCTAGCCAGTTACCTTTGAGAAAATTGTACGTATTTTCTTTAAGACAAAACAAAGAAGCTGAATTTGGTAATGCTTGGAAGCATACAGTAAAGTTTGATTCCTGTTTTAAAGATATAATGCAGAAAGTGCTTGGAGAAACTTAGCAATTTTTGGTCTGGAGGTGGCGAGGCCCATTACCTCGTTACAGTGTTAAACCTCTTATGGGTTTCACTGCCACACCTCCTGAAAATTTATTAATATTAAATAAAGATTAGTTTAAAACAAATTTTAAAAAAGATATAATGTAAATGGGAGACCTTATCCTTGAGGTATTATCACTAGATTGTTAATTCAGAAACTCAGCTAATGTTCTGGCGCAAAAACAGAAATTGCTGGAAAGCTCAGCAGATCTGGTGGTATCTATGGAGAGAAATCAGAATTAACATTTCGGATCAAGTGACTCTTCCTCAGAACTCCTGAGGAAGAGCAATTTCTCTTTTTGTTTCTGACTGACAGCATCTGCAGTTCTTTCAGTTTTTATTTAATATTCTGGAGACCTGATTTCAAATCCTGTCACAACGCATGGTAGAATTTGAATTCAGTTTAAAAAATCTGGAATTAAGAATCTACTGTGACCCATTGTCAATTGTCGGGAAAACCCCATCTGGCTCACCACTGTCCTTCAGGGAAGGAGATCTGCTATCCTCAACTGGTCTAGCCTACATGTGACTCCTGATCCACAGCAATATAGTTGAGCCTCAATTAGGGATGGGCAATGAATACTCATCTAGCTAGTGACACACTCATCCTGTCAATGAATAATAAAAACGAAACACTTTGTAAAATAAAACTGGACTGTAAAATTTCTCCAGGCCTTCTATGTCAGACAGAATGGTAATTAATGAATGCCCACTTAGAGTAAAAGAGAAATGATAGGGAAAATATGACACAGCATCAAACAGGAATTTGAATAACTCATCTGAGGCATAGTTTGATGGAATATATCAAGTGAAAGTGTGTATGAAATTAATTAATTAATTAACCTCTTTCTCTTGGAGATGTTTGTGCCCTTACCCAATAAGCTTTCTTTTAAAAGAACTTTCAAAAGCTGATTGGGGGCAGATGTTCACAGGTAAAGGGACAGCTGGAAAATGGGAAGCCTTCAGAAATGAGATAATGAGAGTCCAAAGACAGTATATTCCAGTTAGTGTGAAAGGAAAGGCTGGTATGTGTAGGGAATGTTGGATGACTAAAGATATTGAGGGTTTTATTAAGAAAAAGAAGAAAGCATATGTCAGGTATAGACAAGATAGATCAAGTGAATCCTTAGAAGAGTATAAAGGCTGTAGGAATATACTTAAGAGGGAAATCAGGAGGGCAAAAAGGAGACATGAGCTTTGGCAAATAGAATTAAGGAGAATCCAAAGGGTTTTTACAAATAAATTAAGGACAAAATGGTAACCAGGGAGAGAACAGGGCCCCTCAAAGATCAGCAAGGCGGCCTTTGTGTGGAACTGCCAGAGATGGTGGAGATACTAAACAAGCATTTTGCATCAGTGTTTACTGTGGAGAAGGACATGGAAGATATAGAATGTAAGGAAATAGATGGTGACATCTTGAAAAATGTCTATATTACAGAGGAGGAAGTGCTGGATGTCTTGAAACATATAAAAGTGGATAAATCTTCAGGACCTGATCAGGTGTACCTAGAACTCTGTGAGAAGCTAGGAAAGTGATTGCTGGGCCCCTTGCTGAGATATTTGTATCATCGATAGTCACAGGTGAAGAGTCAGATGACTGGAGGTTGGCTAACATGGTGCCACTGTTTAAGAAGGGTGGGAAGGACAAGCCAGGGAACTATAGACCAGTAAGCCTGACGACAGTGTGGGGCAAGTTGTTGGAGGGAATCCTGAGGGATAGGATGTACATGTATTTGGAGAAAGTGAGGACTGCAGATGCTGGAGATCAGAGCTGAAAATGTGTTGCTGGAAAAGCGCAGCAGGTCAGGCAGCATCCAAGGAGCAGGAGAATCGACGTTTCGGGCATGAGCTCTTCTTCAGGAATGAGGAGAGTGTGCCAAGCAGGCTAAGATAAAAGGTAGGGAGGAGGGACTTGGGGGAGGGGCGTTGGAAATGCGATAGGTGCATTTCCAATGCCCCTCCCCCAAGTTGCTCCTCCCTACCTTTTATCTTAACCTGCTTGGCACACTCTCCTCATTCCTGAAGAAGAGCTCATGCCCGAAACGCGATTCTCCTGCTCCTTGGATGCTGCCTGACCTGCTGCGCTTTTCCAGCAACATATTTTCAGTACATGTATTTGGAAAGGTAAGGACTGATTAGGGATAGTCAACATGGCTTTATGCGTGGGAAATCATGTCTCACAAACTTGATTGAGTTTTTTTGAAGTAACAAAGAGGATTGATGAGGGCAGAGTGGTGGACGTGATTTATATGACTTCAGTAAGGCAATCACCTAGGTTCCTCATGGGAGACTGGTTAGCAAGGTTAGATCTCATGGAATACAGGGAGAACTAGCTATTTGGATACAGAACTGGCTCAAAGATAGGAGACAGAGGGTGGTGGTGGAGCGTTGTTTTTCAGACTGGAGGCCTGTGACCAGTGGAGAGCCACAAGGATTGGTGCTGGGTCCACTACTTTTCATCAGTTATATAAATGATTTGGATGTGAGCATAAGAGTTATCTTTAGTAAGTTTGCAGATGACACCAAAATTGGAGGTTCCGTGGACAGCAAAGAAGGTTACCTCAGATTACAACGGGATCTTTATCAGATGTGCCAATGGCCTGAGAAGTGGCAGATGGAGTTTAATTTAAATAAATGCGAGGTGCTGCATTTTGGGAAAGCAAATCTTAGCAGGAGCTATACATTTAATGGTAAGGTCCGAGGGAGTGTTGCTGAACAAAGACATCTTGGAGTGCAGGTTCATAGCTCCTTGAAAGTAGAGTCACAAGCAAATAGGATCGTGAAGAAGACATTTGGTATGCCTTCCTTTATTTGTCAGAGTATTGAGTACAGGAGTTGGGATATTGCGGCTGTACAGGACATTGGTTAGGCCACTTTCAGAATATTGCATGCGTCCTGGTCCCCATCCTATCTGAAAGATGTTGTGAAACCTGAAAGAGTTCAGAAAAAATTTACAAGGATATTGCCAGGATTGGAGGATTTGAGCTCTAGGGAAAGGTTAAATAGGCTGGGGCTGTTTTCCCTGGAGGGTCGGAGGCTGATGGATGACCTTATAGAGGTTTATAAAATCATGAAGGGCATGAATAGGATAAATCGACAAAGTCTCTTCCCTGGGGTGGGGGGGTCCAGCATTAGAGGGCATAGGATTCGGGTGAGAGGGGAAAGATATAAAAGAGACCTAAGGGGAAACGTTTTCACACAGAGCATGGTACGTACATAGAATGAGCTGCCAGAAGAAGTGGTGGAGGCTGGTACAATTGCAATATTTAAAAGGCATCTGGATGGGTATATGAATAGGAAGGGTTTGGAGGGATATGGGCCCGTTGCTGGCAGGTGGGACTAAATTGGGTTGGGATATCTGGTTGGCATGGACAAGTTGGACCGAAGGATCTGTTTCCGTGTTGTACATCTCTCTGACTCTATGACTGTAGAACTGAATTGTATGGTTTGGCGGCCATCTGAAATATCGGAACAAAGTAGAGAAGATACACACATACCCCCCTCCCTCTAACCTTTGATCTTTTAATAAGCTCACCTGAAAGTCACGAATATGTATTGGGATACTGGGGTAAGCATTCAGAAGTGATTGATACATCTGAATTAACTGACATGAGGGAATACATGGTGATATGCACTAAAGAATGGGTCTTATATATATATCATTGTCCTGAAGAGTAAGGAAACACATTTTAAATGATAAGACACTGATACATGATCCATCAAGTAACTTTAAAACAATCAAAATTATATTTACGAATGAGGATTAAAAAAAATGAATTTTGGGTTGGGACATTTTAGGGCTGGGAGAGGAATACATAAGAATTCACAAGGTGGGTAGAGGTGAAGGAAAAGCTGGAGAATCTGTTGCTGTACTTGAATGATCCGTAACCAGCTAAAGATGAACCAACGTCTTCAAAGGGTGATGGTACAGTTTCATAGAATGTGGGAGAACTGAAGGGGAAGGCTAATAACTTGATACAAGGAAAGAGGGAATCAATAAAAAGGGGGAAACCAATAGGAAGATGTTTGGCCTATTTGGAATCCTACCCTCTGCTTCCAACCCACAAGACAAGCATGATAGCAAGTTAATAATTCCACTGTATTTTGTGTAAATATCTCCACACCCTTAGGCTATCTTTCAACACACCATCTCCCTTTTGTCTCTAAACCAGATCAATCCTAGATAGATCTATTAGCTTTACATTAAGTTATCTGCAATATATAATCAAGAAATTTGGGAACCAAACTAGTACCTGAGAAATAAATAGTTTATTGAAAAATTAATTGTGAGAAGTCAAAAGGAGATTTCTTTTTCAAAGTTGGGGTGGGACAGTTGGAAATTGGGGTGCCCTTTAAATCTTGTTATCTTAGTATTCTATTTTGGTATTCCCTGTGTGCCATGAGACTTCATTTAACTGAATTAAAGCAGTAACATACCTTTTACCAGTGTAAACAAAAGAAGTACCGGGTGCTGCACATTCCTAATATGAGTGCAGTCTTCTCCAAAATAAGAAGGATTTGTTCTTAGGATGAATGAAAATTGTCCTTCAAATGGAAGTGGGCAAGGGGCCAATGGTCATCTGACATTATGGGTTGCTGTCATTGACCAAAAGGATTCAACAATTGATTGACATATTTTTCAGTTTCCAGAAATAGGATATTCATGTTCTCAGGTGCATAAATTGGTACTCATGGGAGTGGAGGGGGTGAAGAGGCTCTTTATTGGGCAGTCCTCAGAGACCTGTCTTCTCCAGATGGGAGATGGACCAGATCAGGAGAAGGAAAACCCAGAGAAAACTTCTCTAACACTTCAACTAGGGAGCAGAATGCTGCCTCCATAACTTCAATAAGACTGACATACTCTGCAGAATCAGCCTGTTTGTTCTCTGGTATTGGTGAATCATCCCTCAATTGTCAATTGTAGACTGTTTGTTGTTTAATTAACTAAAGTTTCATATCTGGACTGTTGCTTATAGAGTCATATAACACAAAAACAGACTCTTTGGTCCAATTCTTCCATCCTAACCAGGTTTCCTAAACTGAACTCATTCCATTTGCCTACATGTGTCCCATATCCCTCTAAACATTTCCTGTCCACATGCCTGTCCAAATGTCTTCTAAATTATGTAATTGTACTCTCCTCCACCACCTCCTCTGGCATTTTGTTCCATTTATGCACCATGCTTTGTGTAAAAAAGTTGCCGTTCAGGTCCCTTTTAATTCTTTCCTCCCTCACCTTAAACCTATGCCCTCCAGTTTTAGACTCCCCTCCCCTAGGGGAAAAGACCTTGACTATTCACCTTTTTTTTATGTTGACACTCCTGTTTATTTTGTTTTGTTTTTTTAGCAGTGCCCTTCACAAAACAACTCCTGTTTTTTTTCTTCTTTTTCTCCCATGATGTGTGTGTGCAGGTGTGAGACACAATTCACCTTATTTATACTTGTCATGATTTCATAAACCTTTATAAGGTCATCCAGCCTCCTATGCTCTGGGTCCAAAGTCCCATCCTATCCAGCCTCTCTCTATAACTCTAACCAGTCCTGGCAACATCCTTGGAAGTCCTCTCTGTACCCTTTCCAGTTTAATAACATATTTCCTACAGCAGGGTGACCAGAATTGCATACAGTACTCCAAAAGTGGCCTTACAATGTCTTGTATAGCTGCAACATGACTTTTTTTTTAATTTCAAAAATATACTTTATTCATAAAATAATTTGATGGTCTGTACAGTTGGACATGCCATACATATGTAAACATTCCATTTCTTTGCATACCGAAACAGAGTAATCATTCCTATTTACAGGTCTGGATGATTACATTTTTAGCTGAGGCGTCAGCAGAGCCCAAATGACTGCGTGGGCCCCCTGTTCTTCTTTAGGCAGGCAGATGCTACACGGTGGTCTTTCCCCACCGCGCCTTGGCGGCAGTTGCCCCAAGCTTCAGCGCGTCCCTCAACACGTAGTCCTCGACCTTGGAATGTGCCAGTCTGCAACACTCAGTCGGGGTCAACTCCTTCAGCTGGAAGATCAACAAGTTTCGGACCGCCCAGAGAGCATCCTTCACCGAGTTGATGATCCTCCAGGCACAGTTGATGTACGTCTCGGTGTGCGTCCCGGGGAACAGGCCGTAGAGCACGGAGTCCCACGTCATGGTGCTGCTCCGGACGAACCTCGACAAACACCGCTGCATTCCTCTCCAGACTTCTTCTGCGCAGGCACATTCCAGAAGGACGTGTGTGACAGTCTCGTTCCCCCCCCTTGCAGCCGCTTCGAGGGCAGCGTGCGGTGCGGCTGAGAGTTCGGGCGTGCATAAAGGATCTCACAGGCAGAGCCCTTCACACCACCAGCCAAGCCATGTCTTGGTGCTTGTTGGAAAGTTCTGGCAATGAGGCATTCTGCCAAATGGCTTTGACAGTCTGCTCAGGGAACCGCTCGATAAGATCTGCCCTCTCTTTTTCCCGAAGGGTCTCAAGGACACTATGTGCTAACCACTTCCTGATGGACAAAGGTGTTTTTCTTCATAAACTTCTCCACGAAGGACAGGTGATACGGAATAGTCCAACAACATGACATCCAACTCCTATACCCAATGCTCTGACCAATGAAGGCAAGCGTGTCAAATGCCTGCTTCACCACTGTATCTACCTGTGATACCACTTTCAAGGAACTGTGTACCTGCACTGCTATGTCTCTCTGTTCGACAACTATCCGGGCTCTACCATTAACTGTGTAAGTCCTGCCCTAGTTTGTCTTAGAAAAACTCAACTGTCAGAAAATTGTTACCCATTGTCGACTGCCTATTTTAGTCAAATTTGGTCACAAGTCCCCAAAATCAGCAATACTATTTGTTAAGCTTAATTTTATGACCAAAAATCTGTAACATATTTTACAACTTCCTCCAATTATTATTTTTGAAATTAATTGAATTCCACCTCCGTCGGATGGGTGGAAACCGTGCTTTAAAAACTGGTGGAATTAAGGACTTTTAATTTTGAACGTCAACCAATGCAGACCTGCAAAATAAAGATAGTGTCTCTTTAATAGAGAAATGCACGTATGAAGAAATAATGGTAGGTGACCTCATATGAATTAGGTTTATTTAGTATATCTATCTCCATGTTAGTAAAGTATTAAATAATGAATTCTAAATTTGTTACTACAGTAGAATAGTTTTGATGAGGGTATGTTAGTGAGTGAGTGGTTTTAGTGAGGCAATGTTGTATGTTGTGTGAGTGGTCCTCCCTCAGCAGTGGCACTGAGTGGAGCTGTCTACATTATGACGCTGCTGATAGTCAGGCTGTTGCTGGTTGCCTGGCCGGAGACGCCATTGCTGTTTGAAAAGCGAAAGCTGCGAAAGGCTGAAGGAGAAGTGCCATCCTCAAACAGGGCGGCTTCACTCCGCCGTTCTGGAGTTTTTTTTAACCTTTCCTGACAGGATTGAATAGGGTTAATTTCACTCAGACTAGAGGAGGAGGGGGAGGGGAAGCGCGGAGGTCGGTGGGTTTCCCCAGAGCGCTCGGTCGTTGCCTTCCTGCCCTGCCCTGCCCTGCCCTCTCCTCCGGTTTTGGTTTGAGTTCGGTTGCAGTGAGCGTGTGTTGGCGGATCATGGCGTGTGGGGCCACACTGAAACGAAGCGTCGAGTTTGACGCGCTGCTCAGCCCTCAGTCTCAGTCCCCGAAGCGGAGGCGGTGTATGCCTTTAACAGGCCCCGGCACTGGGACACCATCGCCCCAGAAGTACCTGAAGACCGAGCCGGCGGCCTTCGGCGGAGAGAGTTCCTCAGCCCATCGACTCACACCAGGTAAAATAACCAGCGGCGGAGCAATGGCAAAGCTAGACAATAGCAATGAAAGTGACGATTATTTTTGGTGTTAAAGGTGCAGCTTCCTGGGGAATTCGCTTAGTCTTTGTTTCGCAATCTGCTTTATTGCTGTTGGACCTTTGGCAGCTCCACAACTAGAAGCTTGATAGGTTACCACCGTCAAACAGGCCCAATTTTGCACACTGTAAAGCTGGAAGTCGTTTTTTTTCAACAGCCATCCGCTCAAAACGGCTGCCATTTTTTTTGAAGCAGGAGGAGGGGTACTCGGCTGCTGTTAAATCTACTTCGGTGAATATTATCTTCTAATATTAATATTTTAATACTCTACAACCTGCCAGTTATTTTGTTTGGGAGAGGGAAAATCTCACCGAGGTCTCCCGAAAACCATGAAGGATTAATTGGCGGAAGTCTTATTCCTTGTATTAAGGCTCGACTTTCGGATGTAACTTCGCATAATGTGTAAACGCAATTCTAATCCTACTCTTAATTGCTACTTCGATTATTTTTGCATTTCCAATCAAGTCTTTATCTTCTTCTGTATTAGAGTGCATTTGTCCAGCGTTTTCAAGTATTAGCCGTCTCAAATCAAGACGATCGTTCAGAATTGAAATTGAAATCGTTTCCTGGCAATCTGCTGTTTTTACTAAACAAATTATGCTCAGTGTTAGTTACATATCTAATGTAATGGAGACTTAAATGCAATCTATTTAAATTAATTTATAAAATGTGTGGGAGGGTAGACTGGTAGCATTTATTTTTGGTGAGCTATCTTTAGATACATTGGTTTTTGAACAAAGATTTTGAAATCAAAATTTCTATTGCATTAATGGAATTAAACATTTTAATCACTGGTACGTTTGGTTTATTGTTTTGAAAATGATATTTTATATTTTGAGAAGTGGATGTTTTATAAGCTAAAATCTGCAGTGGGCTGGACAATACACTCACTGACTAATGTTAGATTTCTGTACTGTTAAATGTGTTTCACATGTTTGCAAAGTAAACTAAAGGCAATTTACTTTTTATGAACACAGAATCTAAAGTGACAGTGCCAAGCTTAGTGGTTGTGCTTATATTGATTAGCTGCAAGATGCTGTGCTGCAGGGCATTTTGCCTTTAGTTTAAATCTGCAACAAGCTCTCCTGATCTAATATGTACTGAAATCTGTGACTGTCTCATGCTGCAAAATTGAGAGAAGTGAATGTGAACCACTAATAGGCCATTTAGCTGATCGCATCATTTTTTTAGTAGGCATAGCTGTCATCTTCCCACACCTCAAATAGGTGGTCAGTCAGTTCAGAGTGATCTTTATAGTTGGGGTGGAGAGGAGTATGTGAGGATTTAGCTTTAATGGAGCTGAACGTTTACTCTGACTGAATTGACTCTGCTTGATGCTGATACGAGTTATCTACAACAAAATTAATGTTTCTTAGAACTGGTAACCCTTCATAAACATTGTTTTTGTGATCTGTTCTGGAAAGAACGTAATTTGGATATTTTGCAAATATCACTTGAGAATCCGTGCATGCCAGTGCATTAAATGTTAATTGCATCACATTCATATATCAATTGGCATTTAGATATTTTTGAATCAGAGGTCATTCTCTTTACAATCTAATTTTACCAGAGTCAAATAAACCAAGTTTTTAAACATATGAAGTTTTGAGGCCTGTAAAGCCTACAGCTTCAACAGTGCTTAAAGCTTGACACCATCCAGGACACAGCAGCCTGTCTGGCACCTCTTCCAATGCTTACAATCAACAGATGCACTGTAGAAATTCACCAAAGCTCCTTCGGTAAAACTTTACAAACCTGTGAGCACTATCATATAAAACAGGAGTAGCAGATAGTTGGGGACGTCATCTACGTGTTCCCCTCCAAGCCACTCCCCATCCTGAGTTGGAAATCTATCACCATTTCTTCAGTGTTGGGTCAAAATTCTGGAACTCTCTCTAATGGCATTTTGGGTGGACCTACAGTGCACAGACTACAGTGGTTCAAGAAGGCAACATACCATTACCTTGAGCAACTAGAGCTGGGTGTCTTTGGCTGGGACAGCATTTATTGCCTAATAGTGAATTTTTAAAAAATGTAATTGCTATTGCTTGCAGTTGAGATTGGAAGAAGCATTGGTGGTTCTGATTTGGCAGAGGGGTGGAACAGAAGCTTCAACAATCCCATAAACCTGTCCTATCGCACTTTATTCCATCTCGCAGGTTAAGATGTTTTCTATGCTTTAATGCAGATTTATGTCATGAAGTATTATTGGTGATGGATTTGTATGTGAAGATTATTTTGGGTTTCAAATATTCATTTGAAGAAACAGCTTTTAAAATTCCATTGTTTCAGTGTTACTTATCATGGAAACTTTTGCTCCATTTGTTTCCTTTTGGCACAGTTACATTTTTTGACTTCAGAGGGTCAAGTACCTGGTTTGAGAAGTGTGTGTATATATACAGTTTTCAAGATCACAATGCCTACCTAGTAACTTCATAGTTTCATCTTTCAAAATTAAAATCCCCATGCTGGTGGAAAAATCAGATCTTATAAAGATAGGCGAAGATGGTGATGTAGTGGTAATATCACTGGACCAGTAAATCCAGACCCTTAGGCTAAATTTATTGAGACTTCGGTTTGAATTCTGCTATGACAGATGAAATTTGAATTCGATAATGAGGTGGAATTAAATTGCCTAATGGCGTGACTGCTTAATTGTCATAAATCATGAATGAGATGGATTTTTAATCTTTTTAGGGAAGGAAGTCTGCTATTTTTACTTGGTCTTACCAATATGTGAACCCAAACCTCCAGCAATGTGGATGACTGTTACTGCCCTCTGGCAAATAAATGCTGACGTTGCCAGTGATGTCCGGGGGCAGTGGGGTAAAATGCTATATCAGTGACTTGCAGTATCAAACTGACTAAAATTATTTTCTTCTAATTATTAGACATGATCATTATAGGCTTATGAAGCACCATGCTGTACTGGCTTTCAGTTTTCATCCATTCAGAAATTCAGTAGCACAGCAAGAGGCCGTTTGGTGCATCATGTGTACTGCAGGAAAGAGCCATCTAATTTAATCCTATTTCAGCACTTAATTTGTATGATATGGTACTTCACGTGTATGTACAAGCATTTTCAATTGAGGTGATTTATATCTCCACTGTGTTGCTATTATAAAAATCTTCAAGAAGAGAATATGGAAAATTAAAGTTCATGGTAACAGCAGCGTGGACAGTAATGTATTATGCATAAACAGGTCCTTTGTCTGTCTGTCTGTCTGTCATTGTGAGCACTGGCCTTTTACAGTTGTCTTCAATGACTTAGATGAGGGAAGTGAGTGTAAATCTTTGAAGATGACAAAGGAAAATATGTTGTGGAGAAGATAGAATGATATAAGTTGAATGAGTACCATAAACCTGGCAGAGTATAATGAAAGGAAAATGTGAAATTTTGGCAACAAAAATTTAAAAAGTCCAGTATTACTTAAAAGGAGAATGATTGATTGCAGAATTTAGTTGCAAAAGGATTCAGTTCAGGGTGCATCATTCTCAAAATTGGTATGCATGTATATCACACAATCAAGAAGGCTAATGGGATGTATTCCTTAGAATTGAATAAAAGTAAGGATGCTTTGTTTTGTTTGCACTGGGCATTGAGATCGGATCTCAAGTTGTCTCTGTAGTTTTGGTCTCCTTATTTACAGAAGGATGCAAATGCATTGGTGTCAGTTCAGAGGAGGTTTACTGGATTGGTAGCTCGAATGTGTGGGCAGACTGATTTCTTCCACTGGCACGAAGAAGAATAAGAGATGACTTGATTTGAAGTATAATATTAATAATCTTCTCGTAGCACAGTGGTAGTGTCCCTACCTCTGAGCTAAAGAGTTAAAGTCCCACCTGCATTGGAGATGCATGAAAACATGTCTAAGCAGCTTTATTAAAATAACTGTAAAATCAAAAATAGCTTTGACGAGGCTATTCCTGTTGTGAATAGGTCCAGAACTAGGAGGGAATCATGTTTTAAAAAAGTTGCATTTTTAAGATTCCAGATGATGAGAAATTCTTAAGAGGATCTCTCCACTTTACAAGGTGCTGGAAATGGCATTTTGATTTCCTTGTCTACGTCTGCCTTAAATATTCAACGTTTATTGGTAGATTGTTCTAAATTCTCATCAATTAGTCATGATCTTATTGACACTGCTCTGCCATTCAATGTGCTGAATTTCAACTTCTAATTCATGCATTTGTATTACTGAGTTGAAAACTCATTTGAAATTCTTGAACAAACCAATATGGAACAATTCTAACAGGAGTTTAATTCATTTGAAACACCAGCATGAATAATAATGCCAGCTATAGGGCTCCTGTGCAAAGTGGTGGTGTTCTTAACTCTGAACCAAGAGTCCTGGGTTCATATCTCTCCTACTCCAGAGGCAGCATTTCATCTCTGAACAGGTTGAGAAAATATCTCCATTTCCATGTGTTGCCCCTAAAGAAGAGTGCTGAGATAATCTCTCTGAAACTTTATATTGTTTTGAAGAAAATCTGCTAATGGTTCAAAAAGATTTAAATGGATAGAAATTGGGGAGTAAAAGATCCTAGATTTTCTTTGCATAAAAAAACTACTCTTTGTAAATTAAATGTTATATTGGGAAAATATCCTTATGCTAATTATTTGGGAGTGTTTCTTCTCTCCATCTTGTATTAGCCATTTTGGATGAGTAAATTAATTTGGAAAGGATATATTATGGTGGTCTTTTTGAGGTCCATTAAGCTCCCTTCAGCTTGCAGGATGCTGATGACTTTCCTGCTTAAACATTGTTACTAGGTATTTGTCCTGAGTGGTTGGTTCAATTTGTGAAATTTTTGTCTAACTTCTGGGGATGCTCTCCGTTGTGATACAAATTGCCTTGTGTGCTCTGATCAGGTGAAGCCATGTTGCTCAGCAACATTTATGAGGCATTTGGATGGGTATATGAATAGGAAGGATTTGGAGGGATATGGGCCGGGTGCTGATAGATGGGACTAGATTGGGTTGGGATATCTGGTTGGGTTGGACTGATGTTGTACATCTCTGACTCTGTTTCAATGAAAGTTTGCACCTTTTTAATATCAGTATGGCGGAAGGCTTAGTCTGGCCACCTCTCTCTGTGAACTAAGTATTTGTTTAGAGGATATATACTGTGTGGTAGAGATAAATGTGGAACTTGCCTATTTCCATTTTAAAAAATAATGTAATGTTTGCGCATAGTAGGTAAATGTAGATCTGAACCTTCTTTAAAAAAGAACTAAAAGATTGCAACCAGTTTCATTTCAAAATTTTAGAATGAATGATTTTGATTAATTTGAAGTTTATTGTGCACTCCTTCAGGTTTTTCTCTTTTGGTTCTTAGTACTTTTTATTTTCTACTCCACTTGTTCAGAAATGTTATCATACATCTGGAGCCTGGGCCTTAAACCTGGACCTTCTCGTCCAGAGTTAGGGACACTACCAATGCACCTCAAGCGCCGTTACAAATTTTGAGTCTATTGTTTTAACCATTTGGCCCACAGCTACAGCCCATTAGTTCTTAGTATTATATATTCAAATAATTTTGGAACAAGGATAGACCAATCAACTTTTTGAGCTTGTTCCGCCATTTAATTAGGTTGTGACCAGGTTCTCCTGTCTCCGTTTGTTTTTGCTCTCTTCACAAGAAATTTAATGGTCTGAAGTCCGATATTTAAATTACCATCATATCCAAATTTCAGATTTTTGTAATGTTGCTTGTAATTTCAATGGTAAGTTTTTTTTAAAGTTTGTAGATAAAATTTATTTATCTACAGTATCAAAACGCTTTTACATCATTTTGGTTTGGATCAATTCTTGGTATTCTAAAATAGAGAATACAACTCATTGTGAACTGTCCTCTCTTAATACAACACTTTCAACCCTAGTGTAATTTTGTTGAATTTACACTGTATTCCTAGTTATACAGCATGGAAACAGATGCTTTGGTCCAAGTTTCTCTCAAACTAAACAAGTCCCACTCTGTGCGAGTTTCTTAGGAGTGTGTCTTGGATCCAACCAACTTTAGCTGCTTCGTAAATGATCTTCCCTCCATTGTAAGGTCAGAAGTTGGGATGATTGTGCAATTAACGTTCAGCATCATTTGTAACTCTTAAAATGCTGAAGCAGTCCATATTCAAATTGAATAAGATCTGGATAATAGCTGGAAATGTGTTGCTGGAAAAGCGCAGCAGGTCAGGCAGCATCCAAGGAACAGGAGAATCGACGTTTCGGGCATAAGCCCTTCTTCAGGAAAGGGCATAAGGCCTGAAGAAGGGCCTGAAGAAGGGCTTATGCCCGAAACGTCGATTCTCCTGTTCCCTGGATGCTGCCTGACCTGCTGCGCTTTTCCAGCAACACATTTCCAGCTCTGATCTCCAGCATCTGCAGACCTCACTTTCTCCTCAAAGATCTGGATAATATACAGGCTTGGACATTTATGCCACACAAATGCTAGGCATTGACCATCTCTAATAAGACACTCCTCCCAAAATTAATAGCCTTTGCAGTTTTGGGCACCAGATCCCAAACTATATTCCAGATGTGGCTCTGTTAGGACAAAGGATAACTTCCATTTATTTTTGAATTTCAATTTTCTCATTGATGACCAAGATCCCTTTTGGCCTGTTCTGATTTCTGTTGCCATAGTTGAGCTTTGGTTTTTGTTTGCTTGCACACCTGAATACTTTTGTTACTCTGCTCCTAATCTTTTGCCTTCAGAATTTTAGTCAGTCGTGGAGCCCATGTGGTGAACTATCTATTGTAGTTTTGAACACTTACCTAGAAACACCGAACAAGAGTAGGCTATTGAGCCAGAAAAGCCAATTGGTTCATTGAACATGATCATAGCTGTTTAAGCACTACAGTATCTTATCCACATATCCCCATAACCCCTTACCCCACTGGTAACCCACAAGGTTTCAATTTCCACTTTGAATATACTTAAATACTAAATTTTCACAACTCCCTGGAGTTTCAAAAGATTCACCACCCTCTGAGTAAAGAAACATGTCACCTCAGTCCTAAGTGGCCAATTCTCCTCAAGGTCAGGCCAAAAGCAACATTTTGCTTTCATTTACCCTGTCATCTCTTTTTTTTTTCTTTACATATTATGTAAGCTTTAATGAGATCATCTGTCAACTCCAGAGAATATAGACTCAGTTTACCCAGTCTTTATTCATTGGATAATTTTGCCATTCCAGAAACAACTCACTGATTTTCATTGTGCTGCCTCTGTGGCAATAATATCCTGACCGAGATCAGGCCAAAATTGTATATAGTAGTCCAGATGTAGACTAGGAGGTCAAGCAGCATCAGGAGAGCCAATGTTTCTGGCAGGACCCTTCATCAGGACTGAAGGGTCCTGCCTGAAATGTCAACTGTCTTGCTATTCTGATGCTGTTTGATCTGCTGTGCTTTATTTTTTCAGCTCCACGTTCTATTGACTCTGACTTTGCAGCATCTGCAGTCTTCGCTATCTCCAGGTGCAATCTAATCAAACTCCTATATAATTGAAACAAGACTTTTCTACTCCTGTACTCAAATCCTCACTTGATTAAAGGTTAGCATTCCATTAGCCTTTATTATTGTTGCTGCACCTGTGTTTTAGCCTTCAGTGCATAATTAAGGGCACCCAAGTCCCATTGCACATCTACACTTTCCAATCTCTCTCCAATTAAGATCTGTTCTGCCTACCAAAGTGTGTAACCTTAACTTTTCTACATTATATTTCACCTGCCATGTTTTTGCCTAATTACTAAGCCTGAGCAAATCCTCGTGAAGCCATTTTCTATCTTTCAATCAAACTTTGAAATATTACATTTGGTCCCATGTCCAAATCATTGATTATATATTGTAAACAGTAGCAACCAAGTACTAATCCTTGCAGTACCCCATTAGTAATTGTGTGCCAATGTGAGAATGACCCATTTATTCCTTACTGTTTTTTTTTGTCTTTTAGTCAATCTTTGGTTGTCTCCTATCCCATGTGCTTTAATCTTGCTAATTACTTCTTGTGGGGGGAGGGGAGGAGAGGGGAGGGGTGTTCTTATTAAAGCCTTCTGAAAATTAAAATTTAATACTTTCTTAGACTTTCCTTTTGTCATTTTTGTTACAAATCTCCTCAAACAACTTTATGAAACGTTTTTCCATTGGCAAATCCATGCTGTCTAAGTATCCATTTGTCATGTCCTTATGATTATAATAGGGAAAATGCCATAATCTGATTTAAGGCTGATGGGTCGATAGTTATGTCTGTATTTTACATATCATTAATCATTTTGTAAATAGTGGGGTGACATTTGCAAGCATTCAACTGGAAAGAATCATTCCAGAAATTAATCACCTTCCAAAATTGCACTGACTGTATAGTCACCATCTTTTTAAGGCTCTGGTCCTGTGGACTTGGCAACTTTCAGTTTCTTAAATATTTCAGTACAACCTCCTTACTAATACTAACTTCATTCAATTCCTAGTCCTAGAATCCTCTTATAGGAAGGATGTTGTGGAACTTGTAAATCTTTTCTGAACCCTTTCAAGGATGGTGTCGTGCTTGGAAGATTTGAGCTATTGGGATAGGCTGCGGCTGTTTTTCCTAGAGCGTTGGAGGCTGGGTATGGATGGAGTAAGTAGACAACATCTTTCCCTTGGATGGGCAAGTTCACAGTTAGAAGGCAGAGATTTAAGGTGAGAAGGGATAGATATAAAAGGGACTTCGGGCAACTTTTCATGCAGAGGATGGTGTGTGTATGGATTGAGCTGCTAGAGGAAGTGATGGAAGCTGGTACAATTATAACATTTTTAAATGACATCTGGTTGTAAGGAAAGTTTTTTTTTAGAGGCTTATGGGCCAAGTGCTGTTAGTTTGTCTATGGCTCTTCAATAACTTTGTTTCTAATTTATTTGAATTTCCAAATGTGCAATTAAACACTTTCTTCAATGAAAGTAAAAACCTGATCTAAAAACTTAAAGTGAAAGACCCAGTCTAGATTCTGATGAATGAATGTCACATGATACATGCTGCCAATTGGAGAATGCACTCTTACACTTTCGACTCACTCCTCATCAGTTACTGATCCAATTTGCAAGGTTGCCTGCAGTCTTATGTGCATTATTTTCTTAAATCTAATTTGTGAAATATTATCATGTATTCTGTATTGACAACATCAATAAGCAATCTCAATATTACTTCGTTACTAATACATGATTTGCTTTTCAGAACTTAATGGTAGCTATTTGATTATCTACTTATCCAGATCCTTGGTTATTCTATCTCTGCTTAGTGTCTTTTACACAATTTGTTACACTTGTGGTCCTGTAGTTGCCTAACTTTTTTCAGTCACTTTTCAAATTTATAGTGTTATGGATCAGACTAAACCTCCTAAAAATATATTTAGAAGATAACGTAGACTTTTTTTTCCTGATTTTTAAAGGCAACTGCCAGGGGTTACATTCCAGATGCAATTTGCTTGGTCAAGCTACCAATCTTGGAAGCAAAACACACTTATTTCGTTTGCATTAACTATAGTATATGAATAATGAAATTGGAATAACTTAATTCTCTTGGAAATCTTTACAGAATAAAAGATTATTTAACTACTAACCAGTCACTGTTCCATAGAAATTCCACAAAAGCACCCTTGTCACACCACCTTTTCAAAAAAAGAGCCATAAATATACAAAGATGGTTTTTAAAAATGAAACCTTTAATCTTCTGCTATAAGTACATTATTATTCATTGCATTAGGTGCAAGTTCGTTTGAGTCCTTTCAGTCTGTTTTTCCCGCCACCGAATGCCTCCATCATCATCAAAGTCACAGTTGCACATCAGCAACTTCGTTTATTATCCTGGCACATGTATAATTTTCAAACTGTCGCCTCCT
>NC_057736.1:28572202-28606269 GCF_004010195.1 Chiloscyllium plagiosum
CCAATAATGACTGCTTTTGCACCTTGTTAACCCATCACCTTTGCCTCCAGCACCCCATTGTTAATTGCAAGTTCTTATCTGATCTGAATTATGCTCAGCTGAACATCTTGTTTCACAAAACTCAGAGCTTATCTCTTTCCCTGTCTGCTTATATCATTTGCACATTCTCAAAACCGAATGGCTGCACTAATAAGAGTGCATCTAAAGAGTGTGCTATTTTTACCTTATTTTTCCAAAAATATTAAGGGGTTATGATCAGTGTGTACATTTGTCTTAGACACCTTACAGGCAATCTGAAATGTTGCAACGCCAGTACCAAACTCAAGTCTCCTTCTTAATTGTGAAATATTTATTTGATTAAGTTTTCTGGAAAAATATCCCATACTTTCTATCTTGGCATAGTCTTACAAGAGTACAACACCAACACCCACATCATTCACATCAATAGTCACCTTGAATGACTTTGTGTAATGAGGTGTGGCTAACACTGGAGCAGTGGTTAACACAGCTTTGTGTTTCAAATTGCTTTGACATTCCTCTATCCATTGAAATTTTCTGCATTTCAACAATCAAAACAGCAACCACACTACTATAATTCAGTATGAACTTCTGATTAAAAAAACACTTACTCATAGGAATCATAGTACTTTTCCTCTTCATTGATGGCATAGGAAACTTGCCAGATCCCTTGTTTTCACAACACGTAGGGCCATCATTCCATCCCAGGAGCGTGACTTGGGCTTTTGTGAACTCACTCGGCCAGATTTGCCTTCCTCCTGAAGTCGATTGAGTAATTCTGATAGATGCTCCAAGTATTACTTCCACGTATGACTAAAATTCACCAGCTCATCAGTGTACACCACACGTGGGTAATTCTGAAATGGCTTTATTGGTTAGTCTTTGAAATGTCTGGTCCAATTTTCATACTAAATGGCATGATTTTAAACTGGTAGTCACGAAAGCAAAAATTTTTCTTTTTTTCTTTCGGATGAAAGTACCTCCCAGTATCTCCTAACTCCACCTTAGAAGTGTAAGTTACTTGTTCCATCTTCTCAAGACAGTCTTCCAAATGTGGAAAAGGATATGAATCAGGTTTTGTAACGGCATTGACCTTGTGATAGTTCACACAATTGTTGGATACCATCCGATTTTGGCGCGATTTGTTGCAACTCGCTTTGATTACATTGTCTTTGAGCGTGCGTTCAATTTTTTTTTTAAACCTGTGCCAACCTTTAGAGAGTTAAGTTTATAAAGCTATTGCTTAATTGGAACAGCATTTCCCCTATCTACATGCATACTCAGATTAGCACTTCCCAGCTTATTCCCATATATCTCCCCATGTGTTTGTAATAATTCTTTTTCAGGTTATTTCAATTTTTTCCTCTGGAAGGTAACTCAATTTACCTCAATTTTTGAGAACTTACTAATTTGTCCAACTTATTTTGAGGAATGTCCATATTGGGATCATTTGAATGTAATTGTTTACTATGTTTTGTAACCAGTAACACACACTCCTTTTGCTTTTCTTCCCTATCAAAATACATTTGAACATATTCACATTACGCACTGAGATTTCTTCCTATCTGATGTTATTATCAGGAAAAACTCACCTCGCTCCATTTCCTATCAATTTGATAAGGCCCACTAAACCTTGTCTTTAAAGGTTCACCTACTCCTGGGAGTAACGCTAACACTTTATCTCCACTAGCAAATTTACGAATATTTGCTGTCTTGTCTGCTTCCTGTTTCATCACACAAAAGAGGCCATTCGGCCCATCATTCCGTGCTGACTCACCGAATAGCATCCCAGCCAGACTCTTCCCCATACCCTATACCTGTAACCCATTTTCCTGTGGCCAATTCACCTAACCTATGCATCCGTGGACACTATGGGCAAGTTAGCATTGCCAATCCACCTAACCTGCACATTTCTGGATTTTAGGAGGAAACCAGAACACCCAGAGGAAACTCATGCAAATGGGGAGAGAATGTGCAAACTCTACACACATAGGCACCTGAATCTGGAATCAAACCTGGGGCCCTGGCACTATGAAGCAGCAGTGCTAACCACTGTGCCACCATGCTGCCCATGAATTACCAGTAGGTGGTCATTTGGGTGTAAGGAAAACTTGAGCCAAAATACAAAAACAATTTTACTGGCCTGGATTGCATAGGGATGTAGTTGAATTTTGCCAGACATATCATTTCACTTCATTTCATGTCAGGTAATTGGAAAACCTCAGGCACTGTGTGGATTCTATGATTCTACCTGTTTCATCTCCTTTCTATAACCGACTGGTTATACAATTTAATGAACTTCTGCCCATTTTTCATTTGCCTGAATATGTGGTGATCACTGTATCCTCAACAAGACTTCATTTTTAAGATAGTAACCTTCTGTGATACACTCAGATTCTTCTATGTATGCTTTTTGGTGCAATTGCTTTAGTTCTTTTTGTTGTGATTCAACTAGTTTCAACTTTGAACTGAAAATATATTATTTGTCCACTAACTCTTTTTTTTCTCAACTATTTGAGCAAACATCATTTCTGGTAAATTGAACTTCACCTTCCTTACCATTACTCCTTGATATTTCCTCCCTGATTCAACCTGTGACTTTGTGACTCTGTTGACCCACGGTCAGGAAAACTCTCCAAGATAAGGGTGGTGTGTGTATGGAATGAGCTGTCAGAGCAAGTGGTGGAGGCTGGTACAATTACAGCATTTAAAAAGCATCTGAATGGGTATATGAATAGGAAGGGTTTAGAGGGATAAGGGCAAGGTGCTGGCAAATGGGACTGGATTAGGTAGAATATCTAGTCGGCCTGGACGAGTTGGACCGAAGGGTCTATTTCCATGCTGTCCATCTGACTCTGTATACTTTCTGTAACACCTTTTTTAGTTGCCAGTTTCAACCACAATAGGCATCACTGCCATCTGTGATCCAGCTAAATCATTATCAAGGATAAAATGTATTTCTGGAATTGAATTTCTTTAGCACTCCAATCGCTTCACCACCTGTCACCGGATTCTCCAACCTCCTTTTATATAATGGTACACTGCTCATCTCAGTACAAGTTTAACATATTACACTCTTTCTGGCATTACTTATTCTGAATTACATATCTGCTCATCTCTCACCAAAGATTGTCTGATTCAATCAATAAGCACATCGACCTGGACCCAATATACTGGCCAATGCAGCGGACAGCTGGAACTGACAACTGGAAGAGGCAGATACAAATCACTATGAATGCCGGAGGGAACATCACAGAAGCGCTTCACAGGAGGCTCCCAAGCACTGAGGATATCACCTAGACAGGGGACGAAACGTCTGCAACACAAATTTCCAGCTCGGCGAACAGAACCACAACGAGCACCCGAGCTACAAATCTTCTCTCAAACTTTGAAAATCTGGCTTTTTTTTTCTTAATCAACCCCCGATCAGGTTGTGCTTTCCTTTTGCAGCTTTTTACCTTCCACTGTGCTTTCCTTTACCACTTAAAACTCACTGGCTTCTCCTGCTCTCCCACATCCCATCTTCCAAGTGTTTTTTCCCAAATCACTAACATGGTGACTTCATGTGGCCTGTTTTATTGCAGTGAAACGGCCTGGGCTTTTTTACTTCTCTTTCCACCTCAAGAGTTTTCTTCTTTTTTTTAAACTTTGTGGTAAGCTATCTTTTACTGTCTTCAATGTGATCTCCTTTTCCTTTACCACATGGAAATTTCTATTCCTCACAGATTGAAATTGATGTTGGAAGCCAAACTTTGATTTGTGAACCAACTTATCATCTGCCATTTTGGTTGCTAATCCTTTTGCAGTGTTAACTCCCACAAGGTCTCACTACCTCAGGAAGTGAATTTTGAACTACGCCAGAATAATTGTCTCTCTAAAAGTGTCATATATTTGGTCTATTTTCAGTGGCCTTCTCTACTTATCAAAATTGCTTTGTTTGTACATTTGACTAGGTTCCCTCCTTTAGATTTCTAAAATGTCTGTAGGCTTCTGCTACTGGCTCATAAGCACTTAAGGTGGCATTTTTCACTTCATTATACTACTTAGATACCTCCTCTAGTGCTGCAAATACCCCACAACTCTCCCAACCAACTTTGTATGGATCAACAATACCCACATTGTCACCGGCCACTGTTTAGCCACTTCCTCAAATTAAATGAAAAAGGCTTCTACAGTCACCTTGTCCAACTTAGGCAATGCCTGGACATATTTAAACAGATCCCCACCAGATCTTTTGCTGTGATGAAATTGCTGTCCACTGTCCTTATCACTACTCCTAACTTTCACCTCTACTTGTGCCATTTTAAGCCAATTTTGAGTTTCAGTTTCAACCTCCTGATGTTCAAAAGCACTCTTTCTCCCTGGGGCCATTCTTTTCCTTTTTTCTTTTTCCTCTGCTTTTAATTGAAACTGTGTTTCCTTTTCTTTTGCATCTAACACATTGAATTTTAGCCATGTCTAAAGATTCAAATGGCATTCCTGGACGTTGTAAATGCTGCGCGATTGCCACAATTATTTCCCCTTTCCTTAGACACTGGCAATCCTAACTTCAGCTTGTTTGCCAATTCCAAAAGCTTTGTCTTGTTCACTTTCTGTAAATCTCCCAAGTGACTTCTCCCACCCCCAGAAAACTCTTGACTGAAAGAACCTTTAATACACAAGACACACCCTGTTTAAACCAACTGAGTTCAGCACCTGAAAGGAGAACATCAAGAAGCCTTGCTGACTGCCTTTTGAGTCGAATAATTCTCTCACAACCTGGAATTAGAAATTTTGATCCTGAAAAAGAGCCCAAATTTGTTATCGGCCAGTCCCAACCTCCTTAAAACCTATTAAGATAACCTAGACTCTAACTGTTCCTATTTTAAAGGGTGCCAGGCATTGCATTCCAGATATAACTCAACTGGTCACACTACCAGTCTTGAAGCAAAACCTACTTTATTAATATACTATAGTGAAAAGACAACAAAATAAAGAAGAAATTGGAATAACAACTCTGTTGGAAAACTTTACAAAATAATAGATTATTTAACAATTAAAACAGTAACTGTTCCAATACCGTAACGCCCCACAAACACACCTTGGCAAAGGGAAATCCAGTGAAAAGTAAAAATAAATTGTCTCGTGTGATTCAAGCAGCAGGAAGACAACCCCCAGCTTTTAGCTGTAACCGAGGAAAAACCACTTCAACTTCCAGACCCCAGCAGCAACTGCTTCTGAAAGCTAAAACTGAAATCCTGGTTCTGTGGGAGCTTGGCTCCACCCATTCAGGCTACTTCTATTGTTCCAACTTCTCTTTAATAAAAAGAATCAATGTCCATCAAGCTGTATACTTTATGGGCTTTGGAGCAGACGGCTCAGGACTACTGTCTCAACTTTTTTCATTCCTTTTTGCAGTAAAAACCCACAACAAAGCAATTTTTATACACACGAACCAAATAGGTTTGCGAAATTAAAATTTTGATTTTAAAGCAGGAAAAAAATTGCGTAAAGCGAGATTTTTAGCTCCCACACTGCATATTTGCTTAAAATTGATTTACAATTGTGAATCTGATTTTTCTTTTTTAATCACCAATACAAAGGGCAAAATAGGCTTACCAAGAATGGTAAACCCCATAATCAGCTTGCTTAGGAACAAGGGAACAGCAGTAGGCCATTCTGCCTATTCAATGAGATCAGTGCTAATATGTGGCCTAACTCCATTTAACTGCCTTTGGCCCAGGTGCCTTAAGTTTTTGTTAACCAGAGATGTATAATACTTTTGTTTAAAATTAACAACTGATCCAGCATCCACTGCCATTTTGTAGAAGAGAGTCCCGAACATCTCCCACTCTTTTGAGTGTAGAATTATCTCTCCTGAATGGTCTGGTCCTAATTCTCAGACTATGCTCCTAGTTCTATAATCCCCAACCAATGGGAGTTTGGTTAGATAAACATACAATGTGACTATCAAGAGATTTGGAATGGTTTAACAGAATCATATGGTTAAACTAGACTGGGGAAGGCCATATACAGAATCTATTGAAATAATGGAACCAGAATTTAGTAACAGATTAGTGAATGAGCATCTTGCAAATATTGTGCATAATATGATTCATTATTAGGTTTGAAAGGGAAAAGGAAGGTCACAAAGAGGTTCTAAGCATAAATAAGTCAGATTAAAAAGGGATACAAACTTAAATTCCAGAATCTGTTTAGTTCTACATTTTTAATCACTAGGAAATAGTATTTTTTCCTCTAGTACCAATTGTGCCTTTGGATTAGAAAATTGCACTGGTCACTATTGTGACAATACTATGGCTTTAAGGGTGTATTTTGTCCTTTTTCTTGTTATCTAGAAGACTTCAATCTGATCACCCCTTTACTTTTTTAAACTCTAGAGAAACAGGCCAAATTTGTGTAGTGAATAAAACCAAACGAATTGCAGATGTGGAATTCCGAAATAAAAACAGAATTTGCTGGAAAAGTTCAGCAGGTCTGGCAGCATCTATGGAGTGAAATCCTTAACATTTTGGTTTCAATTACCCTTCTTCAGAACTAATTTGTGTAGTACCTTATTAGTATCTAGGTTTTATGATAAGACGTTTTAACTTCTGTGTCTCTTTTGTTACTGATTTGTTCTGGTAACTGACATCAAACGATAGTTAATTCTAGTAAAAGAATACCAATATTACAGCCTCCACAGCCATGTGGCCCTGTCACATCTAGTCTCTTCTCCAATGAAGTCGCAATGATTCATTTTGGATAATGTGAAACTCTGTGTTCTGTGAAACAGAACAACAAACCCAATAGAGTGATACCTGTGACAAGCAAATTTGAGATTGGTAATTCCATATTGATATCCTGCAATAAATCCAGGAATGAAGGTGGACCAAATTGGAGTGCCAAAACACTCCGCTCTGGTCAAGCTATTATTTTCTAATCCAAAGGCACAATTAGTACTAGAGGAAAACATACTATTTCCTAGTGATTAAAAATGTAGAACTAATCAGATTCTGGAATTTAAGTTTGTATCCCTTTTTAATCTGACTTATTTATGCTTAAAGATCTTCTTATCAATGGGTGCTCAAACCTTGCATGTGGTACCAAACCTTGAGAAAATTGTTTGAGGAAGAGTCACTGGACCAGAAATGTTAACTCTGATTTGTCTCCACAGACGTTTTTCCCACAGTTTTTGTTTTTGGTTTCCAGTATCCACATTTCTTTCCATTTTTGAGAAAATTGTTGATTGGAGACAACATGGGTGGCTCAGTGGTCAGCACTGCTGCCTCACAGCTCTAGGGTCCCAAACTGTATTCCAGCCTTGGGAGACTGTGTGGAGTTTGCACATACTTTCTGTGTCTGCATGGGTTTCCTGCCACAGTCCAAAGATGTGCAGGTCAGGTGAATTGGCCATGCTAAATTGCCCATAGTGTTAGGTGCATTAAGTCAGAGGGAAATGGGTCTGGGTGGGATTACTGTTCGGAGGGTCGGTGTGGACTGTTTGGGCTGAAGGGTCTGTTTCCACACTGTAGGGAATCTAATCTAATCTAATCTAAAAGATAACTGGACCCAGCAAGTAGGAACTATGACATGTAGTGAAAAATGGATATCTCCCAAAAAGAGAAATTTCATCAAATTTGTCAATCATTCTGAAGCAAAAAAATGAAAGTTTGGACCAGATTGACAAATGGGCACTCCTCTCCATAAGGAAGAGGATGAGAATAGCTGCCTATGCTGACCATTTTTAAAAAAAAATTAATACTATTCATCGCAACTTAAGCAGAGAATGTTTGGCTCCAGTCCAATCCAGCAGGAAAGAGACGTTCCCCTTGCAAAGTAGCTGAGTCACAAGGAATTCACCTGCAGTAATACATGGCTGGACTGCTTCAGGACCAGGCACAGCATAATTCTGTGCAGTAAATGGTGACTGCGCTGCAGTAATGGCAGATGATTTGCTGCAAAATGGTTCTGCCCACATCCTGAAAAGCTATGTCTTGACTTTTTTAGTGTGTCGCATCACTTTTTCACCATTGCTTTTCATCTTAAAATTCTGTGGCCTGAAAAGCTACTGCTGTTCATGTTCGGAAAGTGTAAGCTACGTTGCTTTGCTAATTTAGGCTTTACCCACAGTTTGAGGTTATAAAACCACTTGAATGGTCTCCAGCATTGTTTTTGCTTTTGAAGTCTGGCTCAGAAACTCCAACAATGTGTATCAAGGGAGAAAGATGATAGAACAGTTAATTGTAAGGAAGCTTTTCTTATCCTGACGCTGCTACCTTGAGTGTCAAGTTGATACTCCCTGCTGCCAAACATCTCTAGCTAGTGAGTCAGTGTGAAAACCACTACTGACTGTAGCTGATCTCTCTAGCTATTGGGGACATCAATTTTTCTTTTAAGGAAGCAGGAATAAACTCCACTCTACAAGCAACATAATGTTGTGGAAAATGCTAACAAATGCCATGCTGGGTCCAAATGACTTTTGACTGCAAACTGCCAGAGATGGCAACTTGACACTTTGTTCACCTGTGGTAGGCCAGTGAAGAAATTTCCAGCAGTGGAAACCGGTGTTAAAAGTGGACAATACCATGTAATCTACAATGCCAATGATAGATGTAGTATGTCCTTCATCCAAGGAGTCTGATGAGTGAATGCTAGCCCACCTGTTTCCCTAACTGAAGTCATCAAGGTCACTGAGGATTTCGCACTGCAACACAAACACTGAAAACACATTTTGACAACATGACACATCTTCAGGCAGCATCCGAGGAGCAGAAAAATCGACGTTTCTGGCAAAAGCCCTTCATCAGGAATATTCCTGATGAAGGGCTTTTGCCAGAAACGTCGATTTTCCTGCTCCTCGGATGCTGCCTGAACTGCTGTGCTTTTCCAGCACCACTCTAATCCAGAATCTGGTTTCCAGCATCTGTAGTCATTTTTTTACCAACATGACAGATCCGTGTATTGTACTTGCCTTGTGAGACAGCAATTTTTTTTTGTCCAATATGCTGAATTTTTCAACATCTTTTAATGACAGGCCATTTGTAGACTAACATTGCAAAAGTAATATTTCTATTTTGACTTTTTGATAGAGCATGTTGTAGGCAAATTGGATTACATGGGACTATCTCGAAGCATCACTTACACAAACTTGTGGGCAGATCCCCCTGAAATTTGACTCATTGCGAATTCACTATTCACTACTTCTGAGTGACCATGTGACAAAAATCAGTTTTTAGTGATGTGGATATTGAGCCAATATGTATGCTAGTGTAGGTTTTACTTGATTTTAATTTTGTGTGCTTTACAGTAAGAATACAATAAAATTCAGTGGAAAGCTTTCATTTGTTGCCACAAAACTGCACCATTTTGAATAATTTCAGAATAAGAAAAATAGAGAAAGCTTAGAGTCCATCTGTACTGAGCCAGCTCATCACCATTAATTCCTGTGCCACCATTCCCTGCCACCACTTCACCACCATCTGCACCAGACCCAACTAACATCAAAGTGACCAACCCTCAGGTACCATATTTGCCACGAGGCCGATTTTATTCTTTCACTGCCAACGAGAGCAACCAATGTCAGAGTTGCATCTCTCAACACTTGGCCCACCACATTTGCTGCTGTGATGTCCTTCTGCCACTGCTTCACCCCCAGTGCCAGACTGAACTAACAACAAAGTCATCAATCCTCAGGTGCCATCTTTTGCTGCTGGGCTTACCACATGGACATGTAGCAGCTACCAATTCCAGGTCTTGTGCTTGGTTTGGAAAAGTTACCAGGCGCTCACTTGTGATCTACAGTAGCCCTGACTGAGGTCCACACGCTGGGCACTTGCTACTGATGCTTGCCACCAAGCTCAGGACAGTAAGCAAAGAAGACATTGAAAAGAAAAAGCTGGAGTGGATAAACTCTGTCATGGGAGCCCCACTCTGCCGATATCTTGGGACTTCTTCAGAGGGGATTCTTGAGTCTTTTGACATTTCCAGGGTGTCTGTATTAATAGTCTAGTGATAATACCGCTAGTACGTCATGGCCCCAAAGGAGGTTCACCTACATGTTGCCTGAGATGAAATGTAGAGACTTGGTTATGGAGACTGGCTAGATATGTTTTCCATGGAGCTGAGGAGGGCTCTAATTTGAGGTGTACAAAATTAAGAGGTTATAGTCAGAAGATCATGAGAATATGTTCTTTAAGACAGGTGGTATAAGTTTACGTGGAGGAGTTTTTCACCCAAGAAGGTCCTACTGATTCTGTCACATTTGGCAAATGAGAGGGGAATCCAGGAAGTTTAATAAAATTAGGTACCCATGCTGTGATTTCAGTGTCAGGGGCTATCTATAACAACACTCCATTCTCATTGAGGAATCAGCATAGCAATCTCTACCTTTTAACTGTTTTGTCAATCCTGCCAGTATTGTGGATAGGATGATTTTGGAGTGGGGGTGTAGGGAGAGAGAGAAGATGAGTCATGGGGTGAGGTCATGTGATCAGCTATGCAGGAGTATTTCAAAGTTTGGCAATTACAAACCTCTTAATCTACCAGTGCTTCAGAAACTGACAACATTAACAACCATAGCAAATGGAAGGATGAAGTCAGGGCTGGGATCAGTAGGTATTAATCATCCCGTTGTCACAGGGTTCTCCCAGGCCCAACAGCAGCCCCTTATGTGCAAATGGCCAACACAGCAGATTTATAGGGTCATGATGCTCCCAATGCTCTCCATGTTGAAGATCTTGGTAGTACAATGGACTCCGACATCTAACCACCAAATTAAAATCTGAAATTTCATTTCCACTGGCAGTGCTTAAATATTGGGCCTTTTAAATGAGGATGCTGAAAGAAAGATTGCTGCAAGAGATACAACTAATTTTCTTATTTGGTTTCCAGACTATAATGACCATTTTGAAAAGAGCCATTTGATGCAAGTTTCTTGTGTTTCTAACTTACAGGTTTCAGTGAACTTGCATAACATTTCATTTCCATGCAGAACTTTAAGAATAATTTGTAGCATTGCTGTATGTGAAGTTTGACTCGATTTTTTATTTGGCTTTTCTCATTTGGTTATACTTTGTCTTTTAAATGAATTTGCAGAACAGATATTTCAGAACATCAGGCAAGAATATAGCCGCTTCCAATGGAGGAGACAGTTAGAAGGAAGTTTTAATCCAAGTGAGGCAAACAGTTCTGTTGAAGGATCATCTAATACTTTGTTACTAAATGCACCAAGCTCACCAGGTAAGCAAAGACATTCAAACTACATTTCAGAAATTTGCATTAATATTTTTGCTCGTTTTAATCATGCTAGAGAATGCCATAATAGCAATCGACAGATTAATTTTGTTAATACCACAACTTACCTCATTAGTTTTGGTCTCCCATCTTAACCTAACTCAGCAAACAAGCTGGGTATGGGGAATATTCAACAAGGAAACGAGTGTGTACTTGGTGCATTCAGCTTGCTGATTGCTCCAAATGATCTTTATGATGTCTACAACAGTAGGCATCAGGCACTGTACCTTCTCTATGGTATTAGCATTAGGCATCTGCTAATCAGTCACTACCATTCTGGCACTTCTCCTATTTACAGGCAGGATATTCCAGCAGCCTAAACCTGCATTACAGGGTGCACCTTTGCATATAGAGCGAACAAAACATTAGTGATGTTGAACAAGGGTTGGCAAAGGTGTTGCGAACGTTCAGTAGAATGTGTATGCATTGTTATTTTCCCTGCTTGTATTTGGTATGCAGTAGTCTTTCAATACTGATCTCCTTCCATAGAACCTTGTCTGTGGCAATGAAATGCTGCCAGTGTCCCCTCAACGCATTATCATCTTTCTCCTCTCCTGCTCCTGAGAGTTGATAAGTCCCTGGGTTCTAATGGATTTAATCCTAAGGTCTTGAAAAAAGTGGCTGATGAGATGGACTACCATATCAACTGATTTCCCCAAAATTCATTTTGCAGAGAAACCTCGATTATTTTGTTCAGATAATTTTGTTTGGTTAATTGATTTAGTGCCTCTCCTCTAGGGCTTAGAGTTTTCTGAAGTTTCCTCTTTTTTTTTCCCCCCTCTCTCTCTCAGGGCTTATTTCTGAGCGCACACACTCTTGTGTACAGAACCTGCAGCATTGCTGAAGCCTCTTGACACACAGACACGCAAATGCACAGACCGCTCCTTGTTCAGGAGTAGGCAGCAGCACACTGCGTGAGCCCCAACAACCAGTCCAACCCTGCAGACTGCTGCTGCCTTTAGGGGGTGACTCTCAAAATAGTGTACACACATGCAGCAACACCACTTTTTGACAAGTTCTACCTTTGTCCTCAAGACAGTGTTGGAGAGATTATCTGGGGAAGGAGGATTTAGGGTACACCCCTACATAGAACTCCAGGGAAAGTGTGGGGAGAGAGGGCAGGTGGTCAGTCATTTGGAGACTGGACTCCATCTGTCCAGAACTGTTCTCTGCAGCATTTCAGTAAGCAGAGTTCATTTTTAATCACTAAACAAAAGATGCAATCAATGTTGGAAACACCTCTTTGTAATATTTCTATCAGGACCATGAGATCATCTTTGGGTAATTGATATTCTGATAATCGAGGTTCCTCTGTATTCGGGGAAGATTCCTTTTAGATTGAAAAATAACTAATGCGGTTCCTTTATTCAAAAACAAGTGAGACAGAAAACGTCTGTCAAAGGGAAGATGTTGGAATCTATTATTGAAGATATAATAACAAGGCAAAAAAAAATCCCCAAAGAACTCTGGTTGCTGAAAATCAAACAAAAGCAAAGGTTACTGAAACTCAGCAGGTCTTGCCGCTTCTGTGGAGAGAAAGCAAAGTTTAATGTTTCGGGTCCAGTGACCCTTCAGAATAGGGCACTGCTATTAATTTTAAGGTAACTGAGCAGAGCCAATATGATTTTTGTCTGCGAATGCACTTTCATTTCATAAAAATGAAAACACTGTAGGAAATTAGTCTCCTTTTTTTCCAATTTGATCATCTCTTACAATGCCTTACATTTTCAAATGTAAAAAACATTTCAAAACTTGAGTCTAGAGAAACTCTGCAGTCTTTTTGATTTAATCGTTTGACGAGTCAGCCATGTCATCAATGCAGTCAGTCATATTTTGACTGGCAGATGTGGCAAGGACACGATGGGCTGAAGGGCTTTTTTTCCATACCATGAAATTCTCAATTCTGTAAATAACTAGGAAAGGGAAGATGCTTCTACAACACGAAGGCAAGATTTGACTGCAAATGGCAATGCAAGAAGAACCATTGGTGAAAGTAAGACTCGGTCTGTCTCAATGACACTTTGATGTATAAGCCTTTATCCAATAGTTAAATCCAAAATATGATATTCATTGGATGTAAGTTTGCACGCTGAGCTGGAAAGTTCATTTTCAGACGTTTCATCACCATTCTAGGTAACATCAGTGAGCCTGGATGATATTGGCTGTAGAATAAATACGTGAATAACATGGTGCAACAGTGGGGGGTAAAACAAGCTATTTCAATTTGTTAAGCAAGTGAGATGAAACATTTGACTCACGCGACCTTTTTGTAGGAGCGGTAGTAACAAAATCAAAACTTTCTTTTTTCTGGAAGACATAAGAAACATTTACAGCTAAGTAGAAACATCAAGAAATTTACATTTGATTCAAAAGGCAAGAACTTCTGTGTGGTCTATATGGCATATTTAATGTTACAACCGATATTGAAAACATACCAAGTCGCTAATGTACAGTATAATGCTTTAATATTTGATTTTTTTAAATTCCGGTGAAAGCTCTTGAATTTTTTAAAACCATACTTATCTACTTCCAAGTGTCTATGAAATCCGGGTTAGTGAGAAAGTTTATATGAGAATTTCCATTAAAAAGAATTGAAGCCATGCCTTGTCTTAGCTTGAAAAAGCTATTAGCTCCTCTGGATCTCCAAAGGTGGTGCTGACTGTCAAATGCAACAGCTTCCCTATAGAGATAAATTAATTTGTAGTAAAAGAGAAAACTGATGGCACAGGACGCTACTTTTAGAAACAGGAAAGAGAACTCTCGCGCTCTCAAGGCAGATATTACAAAGTACAATTGGTTTGTCATTTTTTTTTTGTTGTGCGGTCATTGGTGAAGCCTTCAGCAATGGCCACTTGTTTTAACTTGAGCATTATCAAAAACCACTGTATTTGAACTGGCTTCATATTGGTAGTTGACTGTGCATTTTGTCCTGTGTCCACAAAAATACATGGATATCTTAAGGAGGAGAGTCACATTTCTATGATAGTAAGTGAAATTTCCCTTTTACTGAAACAATGTTCCTAAAATTAGTGTGAATGATTGATGTTAGGAGTAATTGTGTCAGGTTGAAGTCTGGGATCACAAAGCAAAAGATCTACCTTGAGTTGACAGTTGGTACGTATCATACCAAACTCCTTTGAGTGCAAGTTCTCTGTAAATGCTTACAAATGAGAAATTATTTGAATGCCATGGGCTCTGCTAATGAGAGGAAGGGACCTCAAAATTTTGGTCCACTGTGCAGAGGGTGGCATGAGAATGGGCTGTAAACTGCAGCTTTGGGAGAGATTGCAAGTTCCATTGGTAACTTTTGACTTTTGTATCATTTCTATTGCTCCTGTAATGTAGGATTAATTTTGCCAACTTTGAAATATTGGGTAATTCAATTTTTTCGAGCACAAAACTGATTTGCTTAACAGGAGTAAAGATCATGAAACCACTAACCAAAAAAAGATTTGAAATGAAAAGGAAGAAATTCCAATTCCATAGGTCCCTCCTCTTATCCTTTTAATCTTTCCCTTATCTTTATTCTCCTCTTACTTTGTTTCTCTATCATTATAAGTTAACAATGTCTTTCAAGTAGATGGTATAGTCACATAAAAAGGCTATGTAATTATCTAGAAATTTGTTTATTTTAGGTGATTTTATCACAATTGCTCAAAGGTGAAGGATTATGCAGTTATTGGAAATTCTGATCATTTCTGGCAGCTGTAGTTTGGCTGTTGAATCTAAGATCTGCTTTAAGAAGCCATTCAACATTAAAGGTCTGCAGTAATCGCATCAGATCCGTAGGCCAGTGATAGAAAATAAAGTTTCTTCAATCGGAACTGCATTTGTCCCTATAACTGAAATTCTTTTTGTTTTGATGTAGGGACGTTATCTAAGAAAGACCAACCTTTGTTCACGTTACGACAGGTTGGAATAATCTGTGAGCGCCTGCTTAAAGATCATGAAAGCAAGATCCGGGAGGAATATGAACAAGTTCTGAACACAAAACTTGCAGGTAAGATAACTTGAAAAGTTGTTCAGTTCAGTGGAGAATTGGGAAACATTGAGCAGCATTGTGTGAGAGTAATAGACAGTATTATAATGGTGAATAAAATTTCAAGTTGTGAATTCTAGCAACCATCTTTAACAGTACAGTAAGTCCTCCTGTAATATGGCCCTGTTTTTGTGTTTAAATCAGAAAGCTAATTGGACCTGTAATCTGTGTTTTGAAGGTTAATTTTAATATCATTTCCCTGATCCGATTGGCACCATTCTGGTATAGTTTTACCAGTACTGTATTTTCGGGGGTCTCCCTTTCTGACATGTAGTATCTCCAAATGTCTGAACTCAGTGGATCCTGAGGCCTGTATCAGAGAGCCTTTGTCATTAGACTTCAGACTGTCTGTCTATTTGAGCCATGATTGATCCAAGCCATTCATGGTGACTATCTGATGGCATCTCTTTGAGACTGTGCTGCTTTTTGGTGTCTACTCCCTCCTTCCAGTGTCTGCTCCGACAGAGTGGAGTTCGAAAATCTACTGAACGGAGCCATGACTGGCCCTACTGACCAGGAGGAGGAGAAAGGCCAGGGCTCCACAGCTAACTAAGAGGAGCAAGTCCACAATGTTGAGTGAATCCTGGAAGTGGTTAGTGGTGATGTGGTCAGGAATGAGCAATGACTCAAACTGTTCTAGATCTTGATGATGAACCACTTCCTGGTGTAGACTGTGGCTCCACCTTTTGGCATATCTGGGAGGGGTGTGTGTGGAAAGTCATAAGTTGACCGGGCAGTGAAGATCAATTAGTAGTCCACAGGAGGTGCTGTAAGAAGTGACGTTCCTGCATTTTTAAATTTGGTCAATTAAACAATGTACAAATTTACCCATGTAATGTCAGCATTGAGGATAAAGCGTTTGTGATTTTCTGATGAAAGATTTGGTGGAACTTTGTTCAGGAATGCAGCCAAAAGCTATTGAGGACTTGCTTCAGTCTATGTACACATGGTTTAGATATTATATAGATGTCTGTGCTAAAGTGGTCTTTAGAAAAACAAGGTTGTAATATGTGAATTGCAGCTGGATAGAGACAGTCTCTGCTATTGTTTATTTTCTCCCACTGACACTTAGATTTTTGAAAATACTTTGAACACTTGAAAATCTCTTCTGATCTTTGCATAAAATGATTGGAATACCATATATTCAATGTGATTCTTTTCAATAAGTTTGGAAATATTTAAAGTTTGGACAAAATCTTAGTCTTGCAAATCTACATGGTATTGTTTACAAGTTGACCTAAGTTATCTTTTTAAGTAATTGCTGCATCCTGTTTTGGTTCTGGGCACAACAAAACTACCAACTTCACTTTACCCTTTATCCTTCTGTCTTTCTTTATTTTATGTTTTTGCTGCTTCCTGTTTGTGTTAGCAATGGTCAATCTGGGCACCTGTCATATTGTCTTGTGGGTAGTCAAGAGTGGGTTTCAAGATTCTTGCAGCCTGAAAGGAAGAAATTGTCTTACGATGATAAATATACAATATGCAACAAGGTAGGAGTAACTGTAAAGCTACACTTGCTCTTTAACTTGGAGAGCAATTTTTGCAGTTGCCTGTCCCACTTGTTAACTTTGAGAGTTGGAGAGTTAAGAAATACTAGACAATTGGGTTGAAGTACTGCAGCATTATTTGTGCACAAGCAAATTCTGATCCTCCCAACAACACTTGAACAGGTCTTGTGTCTTTTCTTTTAAGAAGTGCAAAGTGTGAACTGACCACTGGTACATTGAAGACTTTATAATGATTCTGTGAATAATTTTACCCAGACATACATGGATATTATAAATGTCAAAGCAATGTGGTGAAGAATTCATCTCTAAATTTAGCTTTACTACTTTGCTTGAAGGCAGATCTGAACTGCAACATCAAGAATCCCAGAATTGTTATGATGTAGAAGGTCACACTTTTTGCATGTGGTGGTATTCAAATGCAGCTGCTACCCTTGTTTTTTTTTAAAAGATGAAAGTGGTTGTTGGTTTCGGAAGGTGCTGCATAAGGATCTTTGGTGAATTCAGCCCATTATCTTCTCCAGCTCTTTGAGCATTTGACTTAATGCCACTTGCTTTTTTATGCCACTTGCTTTTTTTTCCCCTTGTAGCCCTATACGTTTGTGTTTTTAGTTAAATTGTGTCACCTTTAAAGTCTGCTTTCACTTTCATTTGCTGCTTTTATTTAAAAAAAGCTTTACATTTGTGCCCTCTGTTTTGTTTGATGCTCTTACCAATGGGAACAGTTTCTTCTATTCTATCTTGTCCAGGCCCCCTCATGATTTTGAAACCTTCTGTCAGTCCACCTGAGTATATGGAGCCAAGTCTGTGTTCCTGCAATATTTCAACATGGATAGTACTCTTTCAGTTTATACTTGCATTTTAACACAAAAAAAATCTTTTTACGCTTCTCCATATTGAACTCCAACTATCAGCTATCTGTCTACTCCAAACTGTCAGTATTCCTTTGGAGACCTTTTTATACTAATGTCCTCTGTACTGTGCTCCCAAATTTTATATCCTTTGACATTGTCACCTGCACACTAAGATCTAGATTTCGTTGTTAACACACGAAAGGTGAGGGACTCAATACTGACGACTGAGGAGCTCTACTATAATCCTTTTTGTCCTACCTGAAAAATATGCACATTAATTATTGCTTTGATTCCTATACTTAAGCTACTTCCTGTACTTTTTAAAACATTAATTAATGGGATGGGGGAATCACTGGCCAAGCCAGCATGTTTTGCCAATCCCTAATTGTCCAGAGAGCAGATGAGAGTCAACCATGTTGCTGTGGGTCTGGAGTCGCATGGAGGACAGACCAGGTAAGGATGGCAGTTTCTTTCCCTGAAGGGTATTAGTGAACTAGATGGGTTTCTTGACAATTGACAATGGATTCACACTTATCATTATTCTTGCTTCCAAATTTTTTTTACTGAGTTCAAATTACACAGTCAGCCGTGGCGGGATTCAAACCTGGGTCCCCTGAACATTATCTGGGTCTCTGGGTTAACAGCCAAGCGATAATACCACTAGGCCATCACCTCCCCATTTTATAATACCTTTAGTACTGTCCCTTTTGAGCTATAGTTTTTCTCTTAGTTCTGTGGTGTGGCTCTTGTGTAGAATTTCTTTTGCAAGTCTATGTAGGGCACATAAAAAACATTGCTCTTATCAACCCTCTCTATTACTGCTTCAAAAAAAATTCCAAGTACTTAGTTAGACATTTTTTACTCTCAAGTCCATATTGGCTCTTCTGAATTAACCCATACTTTACTACATGCTGACTAATCTTATCCCGATTGATTCTGGAAGTTGCCCCACTAGGGGTAGGGCAAAAAGATGTCTGGAATCGATCCCGGCTGGAACCCAGTCCCGAGCCCAAGAGTCTGGCTGATGTGACTAGATATACTACTTTAATCCTGAAGCAATGAATAGTGATGGCAGAGACTCCAGTTTTCTTTGTGTGGCTGACGAGGAATCTCTTGCTATTAACATCTACTGTTGGGGTACATTGGAAAGATGTACAGGTTGATACTTTGCCTTTTTGGCAAATGTTATGAAAGCATATTCCTTGGTCATCCAGCCTGGATTGAGACAGTTAACCATGGCACTGATACGGTGCTAAAAGATCTCAAGTCTTTAGATTGTGGGTATGAAACGTAATTGTTCCAGTAGTGTATTTCATAAGCTTTGTGATACCAGCTAATTGTATTGCTGTTCAAGTCAGACCCCAGATGGATGGATTGATGGATTTTTTGTTTTCTTAATTAACATGCTTTTTAGTCACTGGGACAGAATCCTGCAAGGCTGTGGATTTTAACAGGACTTATTAACAAGAAATAAGTAAAAGCCAACATTTTAAATATAGAACACAGATCTTAAAACACCCATCAAATCAAAATCTCCACTTGTTTCCTGCCACGATCCATTTGTAGAAAATCAAATCCTTGGAACCAGCACCTGTATATCAACTCTTTTGAGTACAATTTACTAATTCACTCCATTTGTTTCCTGTGAACTGTGGCGGTAAATCCTTACATCATTAGACACAAGTTTAAAATATTCTGTTTTTAATAACCTGTATATTTCTAATTAAGCTCTATTTCTTTCTTAGTTTGGAGGCTTCATAAACTACCCTTCTGCTGAGGTGACCACATTTTTCCCTGAGCCATCCTCTCTACTCCTGTAAAAAGAGAGCGCCAAATTAGGTCTCCTCTGAACTTGCAGTCTTTATTTTCTAAACTAAAATTAATCCCTTGGTTATTCTGAACTGAAAACAAGTTAATGACCTTTTGAAAACCACCCCAGTTTAAACAATTTTCCATTGACACCACAGGGATTTCCACCCACATGCTTTCTGAGAAATGCTGGATTAGGGGTTCTGTTCTGGAAGGAAATGCTGACTTTTTTTTCTTGTTTTTTAAAAAGAACTTTAACCAAGTGACCTCTATCTGTGCCACCAATTTGAAATCCAAAATTCCAAAAATGATATATACTGAACCCATTGTGTCACACTTGTCCTAAAAATGACAAAACAGATCCTTCCAAACTTAATTAAAATATTTTATTATTACAAAATTATTATGTCAAACAAATTGAACTCAACTGTTTCAGACTAAGTTCTGTTGCATTCTGTTTTAAATAGAATATTCTACTTTTCAGAACAATATGATGCTTTTGTGAAATTCACACACGATCAGATTATGAGACGATATGGAGAACGACCTGCTAGTTGTAAGTATAGATTTCTTGTAGGCTTTGCAATTTAATTTTTCTACAAGTTTAATGACCAGGAAAGCCATTGGACTTGTACCTAACCCCTCTTACCACTCAGTTAAAATATGAATATAAAGAGTTTGCATTCTGTAACACTGGCTATTAGATTCCGGTTTACTTTTGGTAATTAGATTAGATTAGATTAGATTAGATTATTTAGCATGGCCAATTCACCTGACTTGCACATCTTTGGACTGTGGGAGGAAACCGGAGCCCCCGGAGGAAACCCACGCAGGCACGGGGAGAACGTGCAAACTGCACACAGTCAGTCACCTGAGTCGGGAATTGAACCCGGGTCTCTGGCGCTGCGAGGCAGCAGTGCTAACCACTGTGCCACCGTGCCGCCCACATTGTTTGAGAGACTAAAGCAATCTAACACTTTTTTTTAATATTCATTCTAGAAATATAAACTGTACTTTTTTTTAATATTCATTCTAGAAATATAAACTGTTTACCAGCTCTTAGAAAAACCTTGTACAGCATTGACACTTTTCTTTATATTGCCAGTGATTTATGCACCAGCAAGTTTCTGATTCGATCAAATATGTACAATTTATGAAAATCCTAGTGTGTTTCAGGTTGGGCATTGTGTTTCACTCTAATGTTGTGGTTTAAATTGAGCTAGAACTGAAATCTTAAATCTGTTCAGCTTAGTCGTTGATTGGAAAACTTGTGAATTTTTTAAATATTTGCTGAACAAGTGGGTGTCACATTGTCACTGCTTTCATTATCATCCATCCCTGTTACACCTGAGTTGATAAGTGATATGATGGGAGCAGTCGAGGAAGGTTTGGCATGCTGTTGCATGGTGTATATTGTTGCTACAACCTGCTGATAATGAATGTTTAGATGAATCAAGCCCTGGTCAATCAGACTAATTTCTCCTGCATGATGTGGTTGTTTTGCAGCTGTGCATAACCAGGCAAATGGGGAATATTTCATCAAGCTGTTAACTTTGCCTTGAAATGTTGGAGACACTTTACTACAAAATGTTCAGCCTCTGTTCTGCTCCTATTGTCACAGCATTTTAAAAGCAGCTGTAATTAGGGTTGCGATGAATAGTGGCCCTTTTGAGTTTAGATAAGTGTCATTCATTGAACATTATAGAGAGCTAGTCAGTTTTGTTTCTTGATAGAGATGTTCATTCACACAGGCAGTGTTATCCAAAAAAGCATTTGAACAGAAATCTGCAGGTAAGCAGTTTAGAGAAAATAGATTACCTTGAGAACATTAAGTGAATGATTGATATCCAGTACTTTAGTGTTACTTTTTAAATGAAGTGGATGTAAAAAGCAAATGGTAGCTCCCACAAGCTTATGTGAAATGAATTGAGTTGTGTCAATTTAGGAAAACTGAGACTGAATAATAAACGGATATTTCCTGTGCTTGACAACCTGGTTATTGTCATTGGCTTGATCCTTAAAATTGAATTTTGTTTGCCCAATATGCCGTGACTCTTGTTGAATAAAGTACTTTGAAGGTGCAGTGAGTTGACTAGGCCCATTTTTGTTTTGGAAAACCTGGTAGCATTCTATCCACAGCTACAATGTGAATAACTATTCTGAGACACTAGAGGGCAGCTAGCCCATTGTAGATTACTATCAATAGAAGTGGACGCAGCAGAATTTCCACATTTCAGTGAAACAATATACATTTATGAATAGATTTGGCACAATTTTGGTTTTAATCATTATTAACGTAGTAAAGATTGAAAGCTCTAAACTATATTTTTTTAAAAACTGCTTGATTTCTGTAATGATCCTGTTTGTGTGCAACTGTATAAACTGTTGTAATCTTGTCTAATGAAGTTTATCTTTGCAAACTTTAGATAGTGCACTTCCCTAACTGTTAGTCTTTTATTAATGTGTAAATAGTGAATTGCAAGAATTTAACTGGATGACTGGCTAGTTTTAATTGCAGTGTTCTTGTTCTTTTCATTTCTAATATACTGTCTTACAATACTTCTTTTTTCCCTACAGATGTGTCCTGAAGCATTTTGTGATTGAACGGGTGTTGGCTTTCACCTCAAGTCAGCTGCTGTACTTAATGAGAACTAATTTTGGTGCCATGTTTTACCCACCTTCTACTTGAGGGATTTTAACTTTTCACTGCTGGCCCACCCTACCTCTTGTAAAATGAAACAAAAAGACAAAAAAAATCTGACTTTACCAGGCATTGTGCTATCAGTACAGAGATTTGTCTACTTTCCACTGCTAACTCTGCTACTGTGAGAATAACCTGCCATTTATTTCCAGTTCAAGAAGCTGAATACCAAGCAACAGTTAATCTGCTTTTAAGAAGTGGCACTGAATATGGGATTGTTACCGTGCAAACCTTTTGAAAGGATTAAAGTTCTGTCACAAGTGATTAATCTGAATTTTGAACATCATTAAAGTATAAATTTCAGTTTCTCTGTATTGATCTGAAAAATGCAGTGCACTACAGTAATATTGCAGAAATCTCCATTTTTTTTGTAGAATTTTTAATTCAGTGGAGCATTGTTACCTGTCAGCAACAGATACCTGTAACACTGTTACTACACAGTAAGTGGGATGTGTATATCCAATCTAGTCTTTGAATTCAAAGTTTCAACTGGAAACCTCCAAATCGCGCACACAACCTGGTCTGAAGCAAAAATTGACTGAGGCAGAAATATAAACATCCATGGCTCACTGTCCAGACACATGAAACGTATACTTGTGAAAGTCACGAGAACAATGCTAAAACCTTTTATGGTCTCATATTAGGAATGCATGATATGTCAGGGATCTGTTTATTTCAAATTTTCTTCTGAAAGTAGAAAAGCCAGTAATCATTTATGAATGGTACAAAGGTTTAAAATGGGTGAAACCATCTTTTCTTAAATAGTCCTGTTCTTGGTTTAAACTCAGTTTTGTAGAATTTGTCTGTTTGAACAATAGTATTTTTACCTGTTGTACCAAGAGTTTAGATTGGCTTTCAATCTTGTTTCATCATTTTGGCAATTAAATAGGACTAAGATTACTTGAGCTGGCTCTTTAAAGAGTTGCATAAATTGAATTTTTAATTTTAAAATGATTCTAAATCTCACTAATTGAGAGCATTGGCCTTTAGCTCAGCGAATATAACATTTGTACAATTCTGTTTTGAAGTGCACATATGATCACAAAATGGATTAGATCATGGGCTGAGATTCAGAAACTGGTCTATTTGGGAAATAAATTGGCTTGTGCTGGACTCTTAATTTGCATATTCAATCAAATGAACTTAAATCTAGATGCTTTTGATATTCTGTCTGCTGGCTACAACATCAACTTTATAGATCTTCCCTCTCATTTAACAAGTTGCAAATCTGTAAGGACAAGCAGTGGCATTTTTTTTAAACCTACGCTGTTAGAACAAATTGCAATGAATGTTTGTTTTTAAAGCATCCTAACCAAAAAGTGCAACTTCACTGTTGTCTTTGTATGTTTCTTACCCTGTGTGGTGTTAACAAGCTTAGTTTTAAAGAAAATTTTGAAAAATATCTGAACTGGGCATCTGTTTATACCCAGCTTTTGATTTGAACATTTGAGGATTCCACATTCCCTATTTATTCTCTTTGAAAATTGATTTTGTAACCTATATTAGTCTTGCATTTGCTTGTTTGCCTGAGTTTTGTTTCCTAGTTATGATTTCAGATGACTTGTATTTAATAAATCTAGAGTGGCCTTATTAACATAAATGATGTTTTGAGATTATAGCATTGTCAGAACTAAGGATGCACACTGATGCTTTTATAAAACTTGGCTACTACGTAGAATATGGAGGTTGCTATAACAGTTATGCACTCTCCTAGTTAAGATCCTACACCTAACGTGATAATCGTTATTCAAGGAATCAGTATAGTTAAATTCTTGGAAGTGAGTTTGTAGTCTAGAGACAATGTTTTGTCAGTTCTTTCCTCCAGTTGTAGGTAGTTTTAAAAGCATACAGTTGCACTAGTTGGTTACACTTCACAATATAAATTTAATTTGGACAGAATTGCAGACTTTAATTAAAAATTGGAAATTTAATAATTACATCTGTACATAGAACGATTATAACTTGGTTCAGCTAAAGGTAACTAATTGAACTTTGGCTCTGCTCATTAGAAATAAATGGCTCAAGGCCTGGACAATTAATTTAGTGACCACAATTGAGCTGTTCAGTTTCATCTTAGATGGGGTGATGATTGAGGAAAGTGCATTTTCAAATGATTTTGTACATTGACAGGCTGAATTGTTTGAGATGCTTGTCCTTTCAAAACTTGCCAACATTTTGATGTTTCCAACTCTCATCTAAAGCTCGAGTACTTTTTTTTTTAAATATCCCATCACGTTAAATAGAACTGATTCTGAAGTCACCTTTTTTTAATTGGAGTAAAGTGGCTTTCGTTTTCATGACTCATTAGTGTTTAATCAGGTTGATTTCAAGTCCTAGCTTTAAATAAACTCCCACTACCAGTGCCTTCCATTCAACAGTAACTCTACATTATATATATTTTGTCAACTTTTCATGGAAAGTAAAAGAAAGTCCTCTGCCTGAACTACTTGGTCAAAGACGAGAGAAATCTTTTCTCTGGAATCTCCCATTTCTTCGCACTGCACTAAAGGACACTGATTTCAAATTTTTACTATAGAAAAGGCAAAAATGGAAGATATTAATTTATTGAATGGAGTGTGATGTACTAACTAACATTTGTTGTAAGCAAAGATCACTCAAAACGTGATCTGTTTTCCAAAAGTGGTATATCAGCTAATCTTGGTGTGGGTGGAGAAGGCAGGAGAAAAGCAGAGGAAAAGCATAAGTTGGCTAAGTTTGAACAAATCTTGAGTGATAGTAAAGCATGTTTGTTTCTCTCTCTGTGCGTGTGTGTATGTGTATTTTGGGAGGAAAGCTTTCCTACAATCTTGTCAATCCTGTTTTAAAAGTCTTCCCTGTCTGATTCTTTTGTTTGCCTTATCTTCCCTGAGTATTATAAATTGAAGTTGAGTTATTAAATATCTAGCTGGTTTTTGGCAGTATATAGTACTAGCTCATTCCTGTTACATTAGAATATCCAGAAAATTTGCTGAATATAAATGACAGAATAGAGGTCAAAATTAAAACCTGTGTGAATCTCAATTTTTTAGAAGGTTTAAAATTAGTCTGTGCTTAGAACAGGTTAGTTTGGCCATGATGTCTATTGCAACATAAATTGAAAATCCCTGAAATTTAGGTTTTAAATGAGCAGAGGACACAACTTGTTCTAATTGCACGCACTCATGAGAGATTCTGAAATCATCCTTTTATATTCATGTGCTTCTCTAACAATTACAGGACAGTTAGTGACAAGGCTATTGACTCTCTGCAAAGCAAATGTTCTTGCCCATTGAGGTAATATTTGCTAATTGCTGAAGTGTTCTGTGTATTAGATGTATTGTTTGTGGATACTGCATCTCCTTTGTTTTACTTCATTAAATGCCATTTTGTTTTATTGAACTCATTAAATAAATACAAATATCAACTTGATTCCTAATTTTGTACATTTTAGAAGAGTTCAGTAAGTTAGTCTTTCATACTGTGCAACATTTTACTTTTTAAAGTTTTTTTTTCCTGCCTGACTTCCAAAACTGATCAAAAGTAAATTTGGATGAAATGCTGAGACATTGCAAGCAGTCTAAGATTTGTTGCAGTGAACCAAGATAAGCTTGCAAAAGTTATTGGCCCTTACAAAAAACTTGAACCATAAACAAGTGTTTATTTTACAGATGAGATTTAAGCATTTTACCTTTTTATTTTCATGAATTTAATATAGTCCACAAGTGTACATTAATATGTGTATGGCAGTGATTCTGAAACGAGTCTGAGGATGTTTGCTTGTATATTTGATTAAAAGGGGTCTGCCTTCGGTGGAATCCATTTTGAAAATCTATTTAATGTCACCCTCCAAAATTTACAGAAGCTTTGACCACTTTTGTCTCCAAGTCAACAATTGACACCTGTACAGAATGGCTTTTGCAGATTACCTGAAATTGCCCCATATCCTTTTCTGCACACTGTTTCTTGTGGAATTGGACTTGCTTGGTTCCATTCTTGCCTATGATTTGTAGTTGGGTAATGTCTAGCGACTACTAGTGTTCCTATTTCTGCCCAATTATCTCAAGTTCCTGAAGATCCAAACTTGGTTCCCTTTTTGTTGTTTTTAATGACGTTATCCAAGGACTTTGTCAGTTTCCACATGTGCATTTGTACTTTTTACCTCCTTTCTTTAATCCTCCACTGTCTATTTGCTATCATGCTATTTGTCTTTTATAAACTAACTTACTTTCTTCAGATTATTGCTGTAAAGACTGTAACTTTCCCTCCCCTAACTCACTATATAATTGATGAATTCTTGTCAATTCCTTTGGTTGAATAAGATTATTTGCTTGTTTGTGAAAATTCAAACCTGTATCGTGCATGTTGTGAAGATTTTGGTTTTTTTTCCTCTGGAATTGCTCTTTCTGCACCTTTTTTAGCTTGTGTATATGTATAAAGGGAAAAGTTCCAAGGATGGATTCTCAGGAGATTACATAAAGATGAGGAAGCAGACCATGAACTGATAAAGTAAGAGGAATTATTGGTTTTATGCTAACTAAACTCTGCTGTGGTCTAGAGGTGTTGGAAGTTGGCCATGTTGCATAGTTTTTAAAAAAATATTCCTGATCACCTTTTGCAATCGACATGCAACTGGTGCGTTGCATAATTTTCCCTTCCATGCAGGATTTCGCAATCTGTTTTATCATTGTATTGCCAATTTTATTCAAAATTGTCATGCATGGACAACAAAACTGCATCGTTTTAAACCTATCTGCTGTAATAATGTTAGCTTCCTCATACACCAAATTGCAACAAAATGGATACTGTTTTTATATAAAAGTGGCATTCAAATCAGGCTTGAGGTTTGCATTGGTAAAATCCAGTAGTGCTCAATTTTAATTTTGGTTGTGGTTTATAACTGTCAAGAGCTGATATGTTAGTTGAACACCTAAACCTTGGTTTGGCTGCTGCGTATACAACACTAAAATAATCAATGTCACACAAATTTGCCTGCAGAAGCAGAATACTCGAGTGGAACTATTTGTGAGAATTAATTGAGCTGTTACAATAGGAATTGCACTTTATAATTCAAATTAAGCTTTGTCCTTTGATACCTACATAAGATTCTTATTTACTGACTTTAGCTCCACCTTCACCTTCACCAAATTTCCAACAAAACTCATCTCCAAATTTCAAGACCTAAGATTCTGCTCATTCCTCTGCACCTGGACCCTTGACTTCCTGATATGCAAACCGCAATCAGTAGGGATAGACACCATCTCTTCCACAATAATCCTCACCATTGGTGCCTTGCAAGGTTAAATACTCTGCCCCTTGCTAAACTACTTATATACTCATGACTGTTTGGCCAAATTCAGCTCTAACTATATTTACAAATTTGCTGTAGAGATCTAACCCACAAGAATGACGAGATTATAGGAAAGAGACAGCTCAGTGGCATGGTATAAGGGCAATAATATTTCCCTTGAAGGAAAAGTGAAGGAACTGGTCGACTTCAGGAGGTGGAGTAAAGGACAGGTGCTGGCTGTGTCAATGGTGCTGGAGAGGAGGTGGTCAACGGCTTAATGTAACTATCACCAACAATCTATTCTGGTCCATCCACATCAACATTACAGTCAAGAAAGCACATCGACATCTCTACTACCTCCAGAAGGCTAAGGAAATTTGGCGTGTCTGCAACGACTACTGATTTTTAGAGAGACATTTAGATAGGATGCTTTCTATGATATCACGGCTTGGTATGGCAACTGCTGTACCTAAGACTGCAAGAAATTGCAGAGTGTGAATGCAGTCCAGTATTCTGCATTCTATTCTATTACTCTGTACTTGAGTAAGGTATGATTTGACTGGTTAGCATGCAATATCATACTTTTCACTGTCTCAGTACAGGTGCCAATAATAAATCAAATCCCCTCCAGACCTGATTTGTATTAGTGCTCTCCTGACTTACCATCCACAATGCATTCTCCATAACCTCTAAGATCATTTGATATTCTACTCATTGTATCCCCTTAAATCTTGTTTGCATCATCCAGTTCTCATTAACCTACACTGGGCTAAGAACCAAAATTTTGAAGACAAAACATATATTTAAACAACTCCAAAACCATTCCACTCTAAATATTGTCTTAAAATTGAGTATCTCTCTCTGACATTGCCTCCCTTTCTCCTAAATTTGTTGCCAAACTGCAGCTGCTTAGCTCCCTCTCCAAATCAAGCAAAATAAATCCAACTCTGCCAACGACCACCGCATTAGTCTACTCTCAATCAACAGTAAATTGATGGAAAGTGTCATCAACCGTGCTATCAAGCAGTATCTGCTCAGCAATAATTTGATCAGAGGCCAAATTTGCATTCTACCACGACCTCCCAGCTCCTGACCTCATTATAACCTTGGTTCAAGTGTGGACAAGAGCCAAATTTGTGTGAACGGAGTGTGATGAGCCCTTGACACTAAGACTGCATTTCAGCGTGGAGCATCAAGCAGCCATAGCAAAACTAGTAAAGGAATTGGAGCAAACTCTTTCGAATCTTAACAAGCATATAGAAAGATAGTTGCAGTTGTTGATCAGTCGTTTAAGCTCCAAGACCTCTCTGCAGGTGTACCTCAGGGTAGTGTCCTAGATCTTCAGCTGCTACATTGCTGACCTTCCCTCCCCCACCCCTGTCAGCATAAGGTCAGAAGTGGGCGTGTTCATTGTGCAATAATTAGCACCATTCACTTCAGCTACTGAAGCAGTCCATGTTTCGATGCAACAATATCTAGACAAAATCCAAGGTTGAGCTGACAAGTGACATTTGCATCATACAAATAGAGGCAATGCTGTAAGAGACAATCTAATCACTGCCTCTTGACATTCAGTGGTATTACCATCACTGAATCTCTATACTATCAACATCCTAGAGGGTTTCCATTGACTAGGAACTCAGTTGGACTCTTTTATTAGTATAATGGGTACAAGAGCAGGATAGAAATCAAGAATACTGCAGTGAGCAAGTCATCTTCTGACTCCCCAAAGCCTATCCATCATCCACAAGGCACAAGTGAGGAGCATGATGGAATGGTCCCACTTGCAGTTTCAACAACATTCCAGAAGCTTGACACCAGGACAAAATTGCTTGCTTGATTGGCATCACATCCATTCTTTTCACCATCAATGCTAAGTTGCAACTGTATGTACCATCTACAGACGTACTGCAGAAATTCACCTAAGATCTTTAGACAAATGCATGATCATTTCCATCTACAAGGACAAGGCCATTAGATACATAGGAACACCACCATTTGCCTGCAAGACACTCACCGTCTTGACTTGGAAATATTTTGCTGTTCTTTCACTGTTGGGTCAAAATCTTGGTAACCCCATCTTTATAGCTTTGTGAATCTCCCTGCAGCACATGGATTGCAGTGGTTCAAGAAAGCAACTCACCACCACCACCTTGAAAGTAACGAGACTGGCAATAAATACTGGCCCAGCCTGCATGCCCACATTCCAAGAGTGAATTAAACTTTTCAATTACAGGTTCTAAATTCTTCTATTTATTTGCTCCGTCTTTTAAACAACATCTTTTAATCCCACTTCTTTGACCAAACTGTCATCTATCATAGATGTAAGTTTGCTCACTGAGCTGGAAGGTTTGTTTTCAGATGTTTCATCACGTACTTGGTAACATCAGTGAGCCTCTGGTGAAACACTAGTGGTATGGGTTGCTTTTTATTTGTGTTTAGGTTTCCTTGGGTTGGTGATGTCATTTCCTGTTCTTTTTCTCAGACCTCTTGGCATCATGGTAACCCATAAACCCACCAACACACACAAACAGCAGCTAATGAACTTGAAAGACCCTATACAGACAACAAGCAAAACTAATGTCATTTACAAAATACCTTCCAAGAACATTGGACAAACAGGCAAAAGAGTAGCCACCAGGATACATGAATATCAACTAGCCACAAAAAAACATCACTCACTATATCTTCTCATACAGATGAGGAAGGACGCCACTTTGGGACAACACATCCATCCCAAGACAAGCCAAACGGAGACATACACAAGAATTCCTCGAAGCATGGCATTTCAACTGGAACTCTATCAACAAACACATTGACTTGGATCCCATTTACCACCCTCTGAGAAAAAAAACAGGAAATGACATCACCAACCCAAGGAAACCTAAATACATAAATAGAAAGCAGGTCACGAACACCAGTACTTCACCAGAGGCTCACTGATGGTGTTACCTAGAATGGTGATGAAATGCCTGAAAACAAACCTTCCGGTGCAGTGAGCAAACTTATATCCTGAACCTGAGCAACAAATCTTCTCAAAACTCGCAATCATCTATCATCATTTTCACCTTTTTGGGATGGTGCCTTTATTTTCCCCCAATCTCTTTTTGAAGCAAATTGAACTTGTAATCAACCCAAAACTGTTAAGTAAATGCAACTGATTGATTTAGATCCCATTGTACTCCTTAGGTAACCTTCTGTACTGTCCACTATACCTTAAATTTTGATGTCCTCTGCAAACTTACTAACCATGCCTATATTCTCATCTTAATCATTTTGTACAAATGACAAACAGTAGACCTAGTACTAATCCTTGTGGCACATGGCTGGTCACGGGTCTCCAGGCTGATCAACCATCCTCTGCCACCACCCTCCATCTCCTACCTGAAGCTAATTTTGTATCCAATTGGCTAGCTCTCCCTGGATCACGTGGGATCCAATCTTACTAATCAGTCTACTATATGGTACCTTGTTGAAGACCTTGCTAAAATCCAGGGAGACAATGTCTACTGCACTGCCTTCCACTATCTTCTTGGTCACCTCTTCAAAAAACCCCATCAAATTTGAGAGACAATTTCCTATGCATAAAGCCATGCTGACTATCCTGAATCGTCCTTACTTCTCTGACAACTTAAACCACCACTAATGTTAGGTTTATTCTGTAGTTCTATGACTTTTCTTGCAGCCTCTTTTAAATAATGGCACAATATTATACACCACCAGTCTTCCGGCACCTCACCTATGGCTGTTGATGATACAAATGTCTCTGCTAGGTCACTTGCAATTTCTTTCCTAGCTTCCCACAATATAATGGGATATGCCTGATCAGGTCCTGGAAATGTATCTACCTTTTATGCATTTTAAGACCTCCAGAACCTCCACTTCTGTAATGAGGACTCTTCATATATCACTATTTACTTCTAACTTCACCAGCTTCCATGTCTTTCTCCATGGTAAATACTGATGAAAAATATTTGTTTAGGATCTCACCCACCTCCTGTGGCTCCACACATAGATGGCCTTGTTGAACTTTACGGGTCCTATTCTCTCCCTAGTTACTCTTTTGCCCTCAATATACTTGCATAATCTTCTTGGATTCTCCCTTACCTTATCTGGCAAAGCTGTGTGCCCTTTTTGCCCTCCTGGTTTCCCTGTCAGGGAAACTTTTAGGTTGCACTTTTGCACCTCTATACTTGAAAAGATTCATTTGATTCCAGTTGCCTATACCAAACATATGCCTTTTTCTTGACCAGAGTCTCAATATCCCTAGTCATCCAGTGTTTACCCTCTCCTATCAGTCTTGCCCTTCACTAACTGGAACATGCTGGCCCTGAACTCTCATTATCTCACTTTTGAAAGCCTCCCATTTGCCAGATATCTTTCATCTATGAACAGCCACCCCAATCAACTTTTGGAAGTTCCTATCTAATACCAAAGTGCAGGGAAAAAAGAGTTCACAACAAAAAAAGTTAATAAAATGCACATGGGACTCCTGGCTTGAATAATAACATTGTTCAGAAACAAAGGCCATTAAGCAACAAAAAACTTGCTATTTGCTGGTTTGTTTCCAATTATGGGCTCTACAATTAACAAAGAATGTCCAGGACTTGGTAAGGTGCAATGGCGATTGACCAGAATTATACCAGTGATGAGTGACTTCAACACTATAGACAAAGTACAGAAGCAGTTGCTATATTTAGATCAGAGGCTGAAGCAAGATTTGTGTTTAAAATTATGAATGTAAATACCAAGAAGTGCTTCCGTTGAGAGGTGGTGGAGCTCATACCAAATAAATTATAAAATGATTTTGATGAGAATATTGGCATGGTTAGTAAGTTTGCAGAAAACATCAAAATTGAAGGTTTAGTGGACAGTGCAGAAGGTTATCTAAGAGTACGGTGGGATCTTGATCAATTGTGCTAGTGGGATGAGGAATGGCAGATGGAACTTAATGCACATAAATACAAGCTGTTACATTTTGGCAAGACAAACCAGAGCAGGACTTGCAGAAATAATCGTAGAGTCCTTGAGAGTGTTGTCAAACTGAGAGACCTAGGGATGCAGGTACATAATTCCTTGAAAAAACATCACAAGAAGACTGGATGGTGAAGGCTTTTGGCACACTTGCCTTTATTCATCAGAGCATTGAGTAAGGAGTTGCGATGTCATGATATAGCTGTTCAAGTCATTGGTAAGGCCACATTTGGATTACTGTGTATAATTCTGTCCTGCTATAGGAAGAATATTATTAAACTGGAAAGGTTGCAACAAAAGAATTGCAAGGGTATTACTGAGACAGGTAAGATTTGAATTATAAGGAAGGCTGGATAGGCTGGGACCTTTTCCCCCTGAAGCATAGGAGGTTGAGGGGGTCATCTTAAAGATATTTATAAAATCATGAGTGGCATAGATAAGGTGAATAGCAAAAGTATTTTCCAAAGAGTAAGGGACCCCAGAACTAGAAACCACAGGTTTAAGGTGAGAGGGGAAAGATTTAAAAGGAACCTGAGGAGAAGTAGGTTGTTCACACATAGGGTAGTGTGTAGATGGAACAAACTGCCAGAGGATGTGATAGAGGTGGGTACAATTACAACATTTTACAAGACATTTGGACAGATATATGGATAGGATAGGTTTAAAGGCAAACGGGATGAGTTCAGTTTAGGAAATCTGATCAGAATGGAGGAGCTGGGCCTAAAGACCTGTTTCTGTACTGTAAACCTCTGACTCTTAACCCCATTAAAATTGTATAATTTCATTTACCTTGCCTCATTTCCCCCCAAATTGCATCACTTCACACTTTTATTGTATTGCTTTAAAGTCTGCTACTATCTGCTACAAATGGTTAGCATTGCCTCACCACGTTAGAGACTCTGGTTTGATCTCCGCCTTGGGTGACTGTGCAAACTGTGCACAGACATTCTCCCTGTGTCCTGTGTGGATTTCCTCTAGGTGCTCCGGTTTCCTCCCACAGTCCAAAGATGTGCAGGCTAAGTGGATTAACCTTGGGAAATGCGTGATTACAGGAATGGGGGTGAGTCTGAGTGGGGTGCTCTTAGGGGGTTGCTTCCACACTCTGTAGGGATACTGTGATCTTCCATTACTATGTGTCAAGGGGAGTTCCAGTCCTAATGCTTTTGGATATTTCATTGTTTGTTTTTTTTTTGCTTTTCATCAGATAAATGCGAGGTGCTGCATTTTGAGAAAGCAAATCTTAGCAGGACTTATACACTTAATGGAGACCTTGGAGTGCAGCTTCATAGCTCCTTGAAAGTGGAGTCACAGGTAGATAGGATAGTGAAGAAGGTATTTGGTATGCTTTCCTTTATTGGTCAGAGTATTGAGTACAGCAGTTGGGAGGTCATGCTGCAGCTGTACAGGACATTGGTTAGGCCACTGTTGGAATATTGCGTGCAGTTCTGGTCTCCTTCCTATCGGAAAGATGTTGTGAAACTTGAGAGGGTTCAGAAAAGATTTACAAGGATGTTGTCAGGGTTGGAGGATCTGAGCTACAGGGAGAGGCTGAACAGGCTGGGGCTGTTTTTCCTGGAGCGTCGGAAGCTGAGGGGTGACCTTTATAGAAGTTTACAAAATTATAAGG
>NC_057736.1:28606467-28645159 GCF_004010195.1 Chiloscyllium plagiosum
GAGCTGTAAGTTTTTGTTGCAAACGTTTCGTCCCCTGTCTTGGTGACATCCTCAGTGCTTGGGAGCCTGCTGTGAGGCGCTTCTGTGGTGTTTCCTCCGGCATTTATAGTGGTTTGTCTCTGCCGCTTCCGGTTGTCAGTTTCAGTTGTCCGCTGTAGTGGCCGGTATATTGTGTCCAGGTCTATGTGTTTGTTGATGTAGTTTGTGGTTGTGTGCCATGCTTCTAGGAATTCCCTGGCTGTTCTTTGTTTGGCTTGTCCTATAATGGTAGTGTTGTCCCAGTCGAATTCATGTTGCTTGTCATCTGCGTGTGTGGCTACTAGGGATGGCTGGTCGTGTCGTTTCGTGGCTAGTTGGTGTTCGTGGATGCGGATCGTTAGCTTTCTTCCTGTTTGTCCTATATAGTGTTTTGTGCAGTCCTTGCATGGTATTTTGTACACTACATTAGTTTTGCTCATGCTGGGTATCGGGTCCTTCGTTCTGGTGAGTTGTTGTCTGAGGGTGGCTGTTGGTTTGTGTGCTGTTGGGGGTCCTAGTGGTCGCAGTAGTCTGGCTGTCATTTCAGAGATGTTCTTGATGTATGGTAGTGTGGTTAGTCCTTTGGGTTGCGGCATGTCCTCGTTCCGTTCTCTTTCCCTTAGGCATCTGTTGATTAAATTGCGAGGATATCCGTTTTTGGCGAATACCTTGTATAGGTGTTCCTCTTCCTCTTTTTGCAGTTCTGGTGTGCTGCAGTGTGTTGTGGCCCTTTTGAATAGTGTCTTGATGCAACTTCGTTTGTGTGTATTGGGGTGGTTGCTTTCATAGTTCAGGACTTGGTCTGTGTGTGTGGCTTTCCTGTGTACCTTAGTGGTGAATTCTCCGTTTGGTGTTCTCTGTACCCTCACGTCTAGGAATGGGAGTTGGTTGTCCTTTTCTTCCTCTCTCGTGAATCGGATTCCTGTGAGTGTGTTAACTAACACTTGATTTAATCCTTTTGAAAGTCCATATCCTCAAAAACTGCAAATTCAGTAGTTGTTTTAACCCTTGCTGGCTATTAAACTCCAATTTCATTGGATATCAGTTTCCTTTAACAATTCTGGCTATGATTAACTCCTCCATTTCTGAGTGAAAAGTAATTGTACTTTGGATAATAGTCTCTAGGAGTTTTCTTAATATGAAAGCTGGGCTGAACTGTCTGCAATTACTGTGTGTATCCCCCTCTATTTTGAGTGGAGTCCAATCTTCAGGCCCCCATCTTTCACCTCCATGAATATTTGAAAGATTCAGACTAGAATCTCAAATATTTGTTCCCTCCTTCTCTTTGCATCTTGGGATACGGCCTATCTGGACTTGTAAGTTTTCTATTTTGACATTTAAGTGCTCTTCCCTCTTTCATTTTTATCTCACTCAATTTCTTTAGATTCTTCTAAAATATATTGGCAGCAACCTACATTCAGTAAGGGTAGATGCCTTGCAATCATTCAGTACCTCAGTCCATGTTCTAAGCCACCATAGATTCCTTATTGGTCTGTATTCTTTCTTCAGAATAATTCCATTAATATTTATAGACAAATTGTTTTGATCTTAATGTTTGTGGATATTTTCTCATGTACTCTTTGCTCTTATTTCCTTGGTTCTTTACTTCAGTTTCGTCCTTTCTGTATTTTCTGTAATTTTGATTCTCTGCTGCATTGAGGTGTGTATATAGATATATAGAGATAGATATAGATAGCTGTAACAGCTCCTTGAGTTAGCCAGGATGTTCTAGCTTTGTATGCCCTTCTCCATCTCAGGGGAGTCTGGGGTAGTTGATGAATGCAACACCGTGGATTAGCTGATTAAGGAAGTTCTAAATATGGTGATTAATCTCTGGGAATTTGTCAGACAATGAAGTCAGAGGTGTTAGAGAAGTATCCTATTATGCTAATATGCTTGAACACTAGATAAATCTGAAATTTTGATTTTTTTTATGACCTAAAGTCTTTAGAAAGAAAGTATAAATTGTTATAAAGGTAAAGTTGCCAAAGGCATACCAGACCATAGGACTGCTCTCTCATTAGGGATAGCTGGTGGTGATTTAACCAGAGGGTCACCATGCCTCAGGTGAGGGGAGATTGAGAAGAGCAGCTCTTCATGGTAACCTGGATTAGTGTGGGAATTGAACACTTTCTGTTGGCATTGTGCTGCACCACAAACCAACCATCCATCCACCTGAGCTAACCATTGTCATAAATTATTATACAGGATATAGAAACAAAGTGAATTTCTGTATTCTGCCATGTTGTGGCAGTCTTTAGCTTGACCTAATGCAATTTAATGTGTGCATAGCCACACAGTGGGGTGGGACTGATCTGTTCATACATTTTCTTGATCTTTCTCTTTATTAAAGACATTGCATGACTTTTTTTTTTTGAAAACATCTTAAGTTTATTCTCCAGCTTAAAAATACACAGCTTTAAAAATATTACATTTCATCTGGTTCACTTAGTTATTCCCAACATTATTGAGGTACTTGTACAGACTTCTGCCAGATTACACACTGTGATATGGAGATGCCTGTGTTGGACTAGATTGGACGAGTTCAAAAATCTCAACAGGTTATAGTCAACAGGTTTATTTGAAAACACAAGCTTTTGAAGCATCGTTCCTCCTCCAACTGCTAGTACCTGAACAAGGAGCAAGGTTCCAAAAGCAAAAGTTTTCAAATAAACCTGTTGGACTATAACTTTGTGTTGTGTGATTTTTGACCTAGATTACATGCTGAAATCTTTAGTATGTTTGTACTCATGATATTCTTACTGTCTCAGTAGTAGTAACACTCACATTTATTTGATTAATTAGTATCAGATTTCTACGGTTCTGTGTAACAGTCTGTTAGAGAACGTTTATTTACAGTTACTATATACTTTTAGTTGAATTGATATGTATTGAAAGGAAATTTATGATTTGAAATTAATAGCGCTGCTTTTTTTTTAAATCCTCTGACTTGGAGAAACATAGATCTTGAATTTTTACTTCTGGGAGATTGGCTGGTAAGTTGAGCTGCCATGTCACGGCATATCCTGGATTTTCTGTGGTCCCCTTATGTAATATTGTCAGCCTTGGATCAGTGATCATACTCGAACCTCCTTAGGCAGAGTTGAGAGTTGAAACATTTCTCCAAAGACTTGAGTACATACACTTAAGTGCAGTCCTGGTGCTGCTTTATTTCTGATGACACATTAAACTAAGACCATAAGACACCGGAGGAGAAATTAGGCCATTCAGCCCATCGAGTCTGCTTTACCATTCAATCATAGCTGATAAGGTTCTCATCCCCATTCTACCGCTTTCTTGATCCCCTTGCTATTCAACCTATCCATCTCAGTCTTAAATATACCCTTGTCAGTCTTCTTGGGTGGATGTTATTGATCCCATAGCACTTCTTTTGATGAAGAACTGAAATTGCCCATTAGTAAATATTAAATATAACTCATTTTGTTCCACACAGTTCCACAACAGGGTATTTGAGTGATCTAAATACAGCACTGCTATTTCATTATCCCTAATGTGTATTGTCATGTGCAGAGGCATTGGATTCAAAATGGTATGTGGTAGTTTAGTGGTAGTTTAATCTTTTCTGGTTCTTGTATCCCAAAGGTACTATTAACTGACTTTTTAACTGTTGTATATTTGATCATCACCCTAAAAAATGACACACATGATTTAGCTTGCAACAATTTCAAGCAACTAAAATATATGCAGTTTCTAATAGAAGAAAGGCATGGTTTCCTTAACTTTTCTATGGATAGGCTGTTGAATATTCTCTGAGTTCACCAACTACCATAACTGTGCCTCCATCCTATTTCCTACACCTCTGCTGTCAACCCTTCCTCTTGAAGAACCATTATGGTGTTTCCTTTTTTCTTATCTTCCATCCCACTAGCTCCCATATTTAATAGATATTAAATGATCTCTGCCATTACCACCAAACAAATCTTTCCACTCCCCTCCTCTTTCAGCATTCTGAATGCATTATTCCCTTTGTGACAACAATTATCCTCAGCAGTCCTTCCTCTTCCCATAGCACCTACCTCACAAGTACAGGAGATGCAACATATGTCCTTTTTTACCTCCACCCAATTTTGGAAACCTTGGACAATTTTTTTTCCAAGTGCAAGTGATTTATGTAAACTTCTTTCAGTTGTATTCATTACTGTACTTGGAGAAACTAGAAGCAGATAGATGTTCTGCAAAACAATCACCCAAACTCTGATTTCTTTTTTTATTTCAGCATCCACAAAGTTTGCTTTTATACTGGGCGTTTTTGACACTGTTCAGAGCAGAAGATCTTTAAGATTAGGAAAAGGCTTTTTGGTCCAGTGTTAATTATATATTTTTTAAAAACTTGTCCATCTCTTCCAAATTTTCCCTTTTCAAAATTTCTCTATTTTAATTATCAAGGATCATCTCTGAATTTTACTTAATGCCAGTTTGAGTGTGGATTTTTTTTTCTGTAATTATGAACTTTTTGGCTTCTGAACCAATGAGTAAAGCCCTTCTATAGTTTGTTTATTTTTGAACTATCCTGCAGATTGCACAATGGAACAATAATGAAACTATCGACTAATTTTTGAGCAATGTAACTCATCTGTTAATTCCAGCCATGATGTGGTGAGAAGTTTGAGAATTGTAGGTCCAAAGTAACCTGGTTATTTCAAACATGCTAAACGTATAATTTAGGTCTCAAATTACTTGTACTGTTTCCCAAAATATTTTCTGAAGTATGTTTCTTTTTGCATTTGAAGCAATTGATAAGAAGTGCTCCCACCCTCAATCTAAGCCTGGTCTATAAATTCATCACTTATTCGCTGAAATTTCTTTTTCAGATTAGTTTTGAATTTTCTGGATAGGATGAAGTGACTTTGTGTCATAGTCTATATTACCTGTTATTTTCAAAAAATTTTAAGGTAGCAGTTTTATCACCACTAACCCCTTTTCCCCACTAGGAACATGGTCAATTTACATACTTATTTCTTAATCTAATTTTTCCATTCCTTATTGTTTACTCTTGTATGTCTACCTTGTATTCTTTCAGTATCTACCCTATAAAAAAGATGTTGCAATGACCAGAATACACACTAAGTGTGATTTCACCAATGATTTCCAAATGGTAGGCTCGCACACCAGTTTTATTTTGGCTTCCCATGAATTGCACTCCATAGTCATACAGCATGCAAATAGACCCTTCGGTCTAACCCATCCATGCTGAACATAATCCCAAACAAAACTAGTCCCACCTGCCTCATATCCCTCCAAACCTTTCCTATTCCTGTATCTATCCAAATGTCTTTTAAATGTTGTAACTGTACCTGCATCCACCACTTTCTCAGGAAGTTCATTCCTCACCCTCTTTTTTTAAATTGCCTCATGTATTTTTAAAATTTTCTCATCTTAAAAATGTGCCCCCTAGTCTTGAAATCCCTCATCCTAGGGAACGACAACTACCTGTATCTCTCATTTTACAATCTGTACCTCTCATTTTCTAAAGTTCTATCAGATTGCCTCAACCTCCTATGCTCCACTGAAAAAAGTACTAGCCTATCAAGCCTTTCTTTATAACTCAAACCTTCCATACCCTGCAACATCCTGGTAAATATCTTCTGAACCCTCTCCAGGTTTAATAATTTCTTTTCTATAACTGGGGGACCAGAACTGGGCTCAGAACTCTAGAAGAGGCCTCACCAATGACATGTACAATCTCAACTTGACTTTCCAACTCCTCTACTCCAAATGACTAAGCAATGAAAGCAAGAGTGCCAAATGCTTTTTTTAACCACCCTGAATATATGCGATGCAAATGTCAAAGAATTTATCTACCTGCACTCCTTGGTCCTTCTGTTCTACAACACTCCCTAAGGCCCTACCATTAATTGTATGAACATTACCCTTGGTTGTTGTACCAAAATGCAATACCTCGCATTTATCCAAATTGAACTCCATCTGACATTTTTCAGCCCAGTTCTCTCTTTTGAACTCCATCTGCCAAATGTCTGTCAAATCTCAATGGCATATTCATAACTTTCTGTAGCTTATCTTGTTTAACTTTATGCATTACCTTCAATGGCTAATTTGCAGATGCTATGATGTTATTTTGTTTTGTCTTCTAACTCCAAGTAATTTATAAACATTATAATTAAACGAAACAGAACTCTGAGACCTCAACATTCACCTATGAGGATGATAACTACACTCAATATTGTCCTTGTTTCTGCTTTCACTGCTCTCTCCTTTTCTTTCTCTCTTCCCTCTCCTCTCCTCCTTCTCCTTTCACCTGCAACCTATCCCCAGTTCAATTTCCCTGGCATGTGAGCCATTTCTGATTGAGCACGTGACTAATCTTATTTCCCACCACTATAGTTGGCTTTATCATGTAAAGTAATGCAATAGCTATAGTAGTTTGTCCTCCCTGTACTCCAGAAATATCACAGAGATCGTAGGATAACCACAACCACTTTAGGAAATGGCTGCAGCAGTGCAGAGTAACTGAAAGATGGATTTTTATATTCAAGTAAATTTCACAATATCCTGAGCTGATTGAACACCTGCCTTCCCAATCAAAGGCAACAATTCCTTCTAGTTGATTTAGCAATAGTAATCACTCAATGGGCAGCATTTATTATGTTCAGTATTACTACATTTATTATTACTAGAAATAAGTTTTAAGACATAATTCTGTTGAATTAAACCAAGGCCAATTTTCAGCTCTAATGACAAAGGAGAAAGTCAGGGAGCCAATGAAATTATAATGTAGTGACAGCCAGCAATGCTGCTTAATGTCTAGTTTTGATTTTTTAGATCTATTAGTCTGACTCGGGCAACATAGTGTGAAATTGGAAGATAGAGAGCATTCTCACTAGAGGAAAAAAAAGATGCCTCCATAAGAGCTGTGCAATGTTTTCCTCACTGCTACTCCTCAAACCATGAGATTTTCTTTCTTTTCCCTGAACAAATATAGGAGCCAACTTAGACAGACGAAGTCCATATTAAAGAATAGAAATAAATATGACACACCAATCTTTGAGGATAGTACTTGGTCTAGAACATTTGGAGAACACTGCTGCTCATCAAACCATACCCTGGGATCTTTCGTGGGCTCTGAATTGACAGGTGCTAACTCCAGTTAATGTCTCGTTAGGCCAGGTGCCACCTCAAACTAGGCACTGCTGTATTTGAGACATGATTAGAGTGGTGATGGAAAAGCACAGCAGGTCTGGCAACATCCCAGGAGCAGGAAAATCGACATTTCGGGCAAAAGCCCTTCATCAGGGCCCAAAACGCCAGAAACGTTGATTCTCCTGCTCCTCGGATGCTGCCTGACCTGCTGTGCTTTTCCAACACCCCGCTCTTATCTCGACTCGAATCTCGAGCATCTCAAGTATCCACTAACGCCACTGCTGTATTTCATTATGTTCCCCTCAGTTCTTTCCCATAAGCACATGCATTACAGCAGTGATAGATTGAACTTTCTGAGCTGCTAACACGGATGCGCATCTGCTTTGACAGGTTTTTGTTCTGCTTTTCTTCCCCTCCACCAAGGTCTATTTTAAAAAATGGCCAGCATCCGCGGTCAGGAAATCCCGACGCAAGGTCTCAATGCCACCCCCATTGGTGGGCAGGGGGGTCGTTGATTTGGCGTGTATGTTGTGCGTGAGGTGGGGGTACGAACGATGGAATTCTGAGCAGCTTCTGTCGGTCGGCGAGTTGAACGGATTGAGCAAATTGGTGTGAGCTGAAGGGGGAGGGGTGGAGGTTTTAAAAAGCCCGCGTGCGTGCGCGCGCGCTGCGGCGGTTGGCCGTTGGCAGCTCGAGGGCGGCTGGCGCGTGCGGAGGACAAAGGAGGCGTCCGTTTGAAGGGAGCGGGGCGGTTGGGAACGGCACAGCTCAGCAGGGCGGGCTGTGCGCGGGCAGGGAGGGAGGGCACAACCGCAAAGCGAAGGAAGGAGCTTAAGAGGACTACGGCCGGGCGGGGAAAGCAGACCGGAGTACCTGGTGGCGGGCGGGCGGGCGGGGAATCGGATAATGGAGGTTCAGAGGAAGAGGCCGAGGGAGAAATGGGGACGGAGCTGGAGAATCCGTCGGAGGAAGAGGAACCGGGAGAAAGGCTGCAAAATCCGGGGCAAGAAGAGGCAACTGGGCGCGCACCTGGGCAGCCGAAGGGACAAGGAGAAGCACGTTAGGGTGGAGCTGGAAGAAAGGAAGGAGAAAGAAATGGGCCGCAGCAAGGCGGCTGGCGACCCCGAGGAGCACAGAACCGGTGATGCACGAAGCGAGCTGGGTATTGTGTGTGGCAAGGAGACAGACCCACAAACAGGAGAATTGAAGTCTCTACAAGAGGGCGACAGACCGAACCAAAACCCGACAGAACTGGGTGGCTTGGCTGGCCAAGAGAGAGTACCACCGAGAGATAATGACTTAGATATACAGAAACACAGAGACACAGAACTAGACACCCCTGGTGACCAAGAGATAGAAAAACTCACAGGGATGAGCCTAAGAATTTTGAAGGAGCAGGAGAAAGAAAATCCAACCGCACCTGAGATAGAGAAGAGTCAAGAGGATGAGATGCAGAGGAGAACTGAACTGGAGATTTCGCAGGATCAGGAAAGAACAAGTCGAGAAGTGGATACTTTACAGGAGGAGGAGAAAGAGAAGCAAAGGGAAGAGACGGAGAATCCGAAAGAGAAAGGAATAGAAGATCGAATAGGGGTAGAGTTAGAGAATATGAAGGACAAAGATGCAGATAAACATACTGTAATTTGTCTTGAGATTTTGAAGGACCAAGAGAACGATGAACAGAGAGAAGCGGAGCTGGAGTTTCTTCTGATGGACCAAAAGACAGAGAAAGAAAACAGAGAAAAGATAGGGAATCTGAAGGATCAAGAGGAGGAGAAGCAAAGGCCAGTCGAATTGGAGCTTCAGAAGGACCAAGAAGAAGTGAGCCAAGGAGAGAAGTTGAAGAATTACGAATCTGAGAAGAAGAGAGAAGAGATAGAAATTTCTAAGGAACAGGATGAGGAGAAAGACACACTAATGGGAGAAGAGCCTAAAATACTAAGAAAAGTGCAGTTAAATGAAAACAGAGCTGAAGAACCTGAGAGCAAGATACTGATAAATTAGAAAGATTTAAAATTAGCCTGAAATAGACTTGTAGCAAAATACTAAAAGGGAAGAATAGATATAACCGACAGGTTATTCTGTGTTCAAATTGCTTAAATATATGGTTTGTTCCAAGAATGCCACAATTAACCTTTTTTTAAATAACTGTTCTATACATAGTAATTTATTTTAGTCTCAGTTGGAATTAATCTTTTGTTTCATTGGCTTGTATTTTAATATGAGCTCTTAAAGATAATTTATTAATAAAGTTAATTTGTTTTGACATCTTGTATAGTTGGATTTTATCGTGGCAGCCTTAAGTAACTGCTTAAGAACGGATCAACTTTTACTATGATGGAAGTTATTGCTAAGATATTTTACAGTTAGTCATGAAACAGCCATTGTTTAAAATAGTTGTACACCATGCAAGGTTAAGACACTGACAGTGACAATCTGCAAATGTACAGCTTTTGGTAAACATGAAAGAATATGGGAAAAGATCCAACATCAGTAAATATTCACATTACGAAATCTTGAATCTTTGAAATATTCAGCGAATAAGAAATTCTCATTTCAAGATCTTTAGCAGCATTTTTATGTTGAACTTAATTAAAACTTATTTCACAATTTGTCTTTTTTGGTTGATTTTTGGTAAACATCTTTTCTCAGCTGCTTCTTTAAATATTAATGATATTATTAATGAGTAGTTGAGAGTATCACTAATTTAAAACATAGGAAATTCAAGAATATAAAAATAATCTAAAGTCTAAACTTGTCTTTGCATTCCACAATAGCACCACAATGAAAATATTCAGATTATTTTTCTATTCATTTTGAAATATGACTTTTTTTGAAAGATATGCTTTCACGACTTGTATTTGCCCTTGAAAATGATGGCACACCCTTTACTGAATTCTATAGTTTATGCTGTGAAAGTGTTCCCATAATGCTGTTTTGGTAGGGAGTTCCAGGATTTTAGTCCAGAAATGAAGAAATGTTGACATCAGTCTAATTTGGGTTGCTGTGGGAGTTGAAGTTAAATTTGTGGATGACATAGATTTAGCAAACCCACACAAGTTTTACGAAAAAGCCAAAGAACATAAAAATTGAAAATTTTCGGGAAACAGCTTGAGATATTTCTCCTTGGCAGATTGATATATAACATATGAGTTAGGAGCTTGATCAAGTCATTGAGTGTAATACCTATGCTGCCATTCTGGATGAACATGGCTGACTCCACATTCCCATTATCACCAATAACCTTTTGTGTGCCTTGGTTAGTTGGGAATCTATCCATCTCTGTCTTAAAAATATTTAACAATTCTGCCTCCACCACAGAGTAAATTTAAAAAAAACATAGCTGCAGAATATAATCCAAGTGACAACCCACACTTGCAATTCTAGCTATCTGAATGCCGCAGTAAATGTATTTACGCATGGACAATTTTGCTCTAATTGGTAATGCATTTCCTTAAATGGATAGTAAGCCATCTCAAAAGGAACTATTATAGCATTAATTGCTTCTATTGTAAATTTATTCCACTCATTCACTATTCATGGGAGGGAAAAATTATTCTAGACTTCAATCTTACATGTCTGTAGTTTCGGCACTTGTTACTCTTTATGCCTCTCATTATTCCAAGGACTACTGAATGTTTTTCCTGGCATTAAATTAATCCAAATGTCATTTCAAAATTCTTTGGCAATCAAACCAATTTCACTATTATGTTGAAGACTACGTTCTGATATAAATATTGTAACATTATAACATAAAATTACAAGTTAAAGAAATTACGTATGTCCTTAACAGCATCTTCAAGATACTTACAATGTTCACATTAAATGACTGCCTCTCAAAAGAAGCCCCATAAAGTCTTCAAGATACTAACAGCCTATCCATAAAGTCATAAGATGATGCAGCACAGAAGGAAACCTTTTGGTTCAATGTGCCTGCAGTGGTATCCAAATAGTTATCCAATGAATGCACTAGGGATTTTTTTTTAGATTAGATTACAGTGTGGGAACAGGCCCTTTGGCCCAACAAGTCCACACCGACCCACCGAAGCGAAACCCACCCATTCCCCTACATTTACCCCTTACCTAACACTACGGGCAATTTAGTATGGCCAATTCACCTGACCCTGCACATCTTTGGACTGTGGGAGGAAGCCGGAGCACCCGAAGGAAACCCACGCAGACACGGGAATTGAACCCGGGTCTCCAGCGCTGTGAGGCAGCAGTGCTAACTGCTGTGCCACCGTGCCACCCACCTGTAATATAAATTTCTCCAGTGTGAAAAACAACCTTCCATCACCACCCTCTGTCTTCTACCTTTGAGCCAGTTCTGTATCCAAATGGCGAGATCTTCCTGTATTCCGTGAGATCTAACCTTGTTGTTGAGTTGTGTCTGACAATGGGGCTGCTGAAGATTTAACATTTACTACATTGAGTAAAGGATAATACTAATCATGGTATAGGACAAGACTGCCCATGCTGCTTCTGGGATAACCATTTCCCAGTCATTGATGCAGATTTGTATTTATATAAACACATTACTTTACAGTATAAAAGTAACCCTGTTAAAATTGATGCCTATAGTTTCAACAGCAGAAGAAAGGTGACTGGGGAAGGCTGCACTCTGGTTGTAGACGATTATCTGTAGGTGCTACAGTGTAATTTGAAAGATTGAAATGGGGTGATGTTTGTTAATGATGCAGAGAGGAAAAGAGAAGAGGTCATTCTCTCAAGCAAAATCAGAATGCATGAAAGTTTCTGAGGAAGTGAGCAGCAGAAGGGTGGTCCCTTGAACCTAGATACAGTGTCCAAGAAGTTTAATACACCGACTCCCCATACTCTGACCTTCTCAGTATTCTGCAAAGCCTCCCGAGTCTAATGTAACCTGCAACTCTACTCATAACCTTGCCTGTAGGAACCTCCACACATCGCCATCTGAAGAACCAACATTCACACACTTGTACGTATATACTCTTTGCTTTCTCTCCTTATGGAGGTGCAACTGCCAGATTTTGGGAGGTGATCATATTCCTAGAGGCTGCAGATGACAGTTTTGATGTACAAAGCCTGAATTTCCTAAAGTGCTGCTGTTTACATGTTGAGATACTGAGTTGGGGGTCTTGCTACCTTTTAAGCTTAATTTCAGTGGCTGAAAGGGTTTAGCTTCTTCTACTCTTTTTGTTCCTCAGTTGTAGTTCAAGGTAGAGCTACTAAAATAGTACCCATGCAAAGAAGTGCCGATCAAGTAGAATGAATTGAAAATGGCTTAAGGTATTTTCTAAACAACCTGTTTAGAGAGATATTGCACAGTTCTGGATCAGGTGGGCCTTCAACCCAGGCCTCCTGACCCAGACATAGGGACTCTACCACTGCACCACAAGAGTCCTGGAAATCAGTTTAACTGATCACTAAGATGTTTTACTCACTGATTAAACAGGTGATTCTATTTCTTTAGTGCTGTGATCACAAGGCTCTAAGAAGTATTTAAGAGTCAAAGAGTTATTAGCATAGAAACTGTGCTTTCAATCCAACCAATTCATGCCAACCATAATCCTAAACTAAAAAAGTCTCACCTGGCTGTGTTTGGCTCATATCCCTCCAAACATTTCTTATCCATGTACTTATCTAAATATCTTTTAAACAGTTTAACTGTTCCCACATCCATTACTTCCTCTGGAAGTTTACACCACGCATGAACCATTCTCTGTGTAAAACAAATTGCCCCTCATTTAAATCTTTCTCGTCTCACCTTAAAAATGTGTCCCCTAGTCTTGAACTTCCCCAGCCGAGGGAAAAGACACCTTCCATTCTCATTATCTATACCCCTTGTATAAATTTTATAAATTCATACTGGCTTTTGTATATTTAACTTCTCTTCTTCCATTTTTTTTTCTTGTTTAATTTCTTTAAAGGTTTCTCAACTATCAAAGTCATGCTAACTGGCCCAAACTCAACAGATCTATACCTCTTCCCCTGCCCTGCAACCCCCTCCCCTTTTCCTTGAACAAAGAAGTACCATTTACCACCCTACACTCTCTTTGTACCACTCAAAATCCCCTATTTGCACGTGCACAATAACATCTCTGAACAGGTTGCTTAGAAAATATCCATACAAACTTTCAGAAGGCATTTAATGAAATACTATATAATAAACATGTTAGCAATGGATGCCTGAGCATGAAGTTGGAAAAGGATAAAAACATAGAGTAATGGAAGAACAATTGTTTCTCACAGTGCAGGTTAGTGCACAGTTGTGTAATGTCCTGATGTATCTAAAGAGGTTTGGAAAATTGGGCCTCCATCTTTTCACTTTACTTCCCTTAACAACTTAGAATACTTCCCATCTAGATTGGAAGGCTTTTCTATTTTGAGTGTTATCAAACTTTCAAGTGGATGCTGTTTATTTGTTTTTATCTTATACAATTCTTCTGCATTCTTCTTTACGGCAACATTTACAGCTGTCTCTTAAGACAGATGTCAGGATGAAGTGAATGAGACTTGAGGAAGAATGTGCCAGTATAAAATTAAAGGGACTGGGCAGACTATCACCCTGAACTCAATTAGTGGACTAAGGAATACAATACCACCTTGAACAGCTTGGGGGTAGAGAGAAAAGAAATATGAATTATGAATGTCATCTTGAATGGATGGGGCACAAAAGACTGGAGGAAAAAAGATCAAAAGCATGTGTGAAGAGTTAGAACCTGGACTATCCTATGTCTGTTTAAGTGGTTACAGCACAGCGATGATAACTTTCATTAATGTAGCCCGTTTTAACACTCAAGAAGCATCATGAGTGGAGAGGGTGTTTCCTCTGATGACAAACTGTAGAACTAATGGTCACTGTTTAAAAGTCAAGGGTCACTCATTAAAAACAGATGAGACAAAATATTTTCTGAGATTTGAAAGCATTTGGAACTCTCTTGCTGAAAAGATGGTGGAAACACAGCCTTTGAATATTTTTAATGAAGAGATAGATTCGACAAGCAAGGGGGGGGGGAGAGAAAGGCTATTGGGTTAAGTAGAAATGCGGATTTGAGATTACAGTCAGGTTACCCATTATCTCATTGGAGGAGCTAAATGATTAATTTTGCTCCTAATTTGCATTTTCGTGTACATTTATGCAATGTTTATAAGTTAGTGTTCATAGAATCCCTATTGTGTGGAAGTAGGCCATTCGATCCATCGAGTCTGCATCGACTTTCCAAAGAGCATCCCACCAACATTCAGACAGACAACCTTAGTGGGCGGCACGGTGGCACAGTGGTTAGCACTGCTGCCTCACAGCGCTAGACACTTGGGTTCAATTCCTGCCTCAGGCGACTGTGTGGAGTTTGCAAATTCTCCCCTTGTCTGCGTGGGTTTCCTCCCACAGCCAGGTGAATTGGCCACGTTAAATTGCCCATTGTGATAGGTAAAGGAGTAAATGTAGGGGAATGGGTGGGTTGCGCTTCGGCGGTTCGGTGTGGACTTGTTGGGCCGAAGAGCCTGTTTCCACACTGTAAATAATCTAATCTAATCCCATCTCTGCAATTCTACTGCATTAGTCGCTCTGCCTGAACTGCACATTTTTGGATTGTGGGAGGAAACTGGAACACACGGCAGGAAACCCACAAGGACATAGGATGAATGTGCAAACTCCGTACAGTCAAGGATGGGATCGAACCTGGGTCCCTGGTGCAGTGAGGCAGCAGTGCGAACCATTGAGCGAGCCCTAGTGTTCCGCTGTATAAAATAACATTGATTTTAGGAGGCATTATTGAATCTTTACGCGGAGAAAGTAATTGTGCAGGAGGCGATAAAGAAACATTGTAGCTGAGAACAAAATATCAGAAAGTGCATGATTTATATTGTTCCCCACAACAATATAATGCGATATGAAGCATTGCGAGAAAACTAAGAGATATACTGGCAGTTCTAGGGAACCCCTCACGATCCACCGAAGATTTGTACGAACCGGGAAAGTGTAGACGCCGTTCTGATGTAGAAAAAAAGTTTTAAACTGATTGTGAACATTATTTTAAAAAAACTTATTAAATAATAAATAATTTATATATGTTTTAAATAGCGATCCTGGTGACCTGCGCCACAGAATACGATGGGGTTTCTGCTTTTAAAAGCAGCATCTTAGAACGTCCTTGAGAAAGACAGTAGTCATGTTTATTATCTGCTCACCGATCAAACACGCCAGTTGTCCTGCTGATAACATTTTTAAAAAAAACTGGTTGTTATAACATCACAAGTATCCAATTAATTTTGTTTAATATTGTTCTATGTCTTCCCTTTCTGTTGATTAACATTTGGAGGCTTTTTTTTTGTTGAAAGCTACTTCCTCCTGACAGTACAGAGGCGTTTTGCTTCGTGACATTTCATAATTGACAGCTCAAACGGCCTCTGCTAATCTCCCTGGGCCTGGCTCCGCCGTATGTACCAATCAGTTTGATCCAGGCGGGTGAGCAAAACGTTTACAAATAAGCCAAACGATCGGAAAGACTCCAGCGAATTTGTGGAAAGCACAGAGCAGCCAGTGGGCACTGGGTTGAAATTCACGGCAATATCTCGTTCGAGAGCGTCTGACTGGATATTCTTGACAAAAGAACTTGAAGATCAACGAGTACCTAGTCCAGGTAAACAAACTTGAGTTCAACCTGCTTCCTTCATAGGCGGTAAAGCAGTTCAGCATTTCTCCTTCTTTGCACAGCGTTATTCTTTCGAAGCATCGTGAAAGAATCTTGCCTAGATTGTGATAATCTTATTCATTATTCTGGGAACGAAAGAAAATAAATCATAGGATATTCGAGTTGGGTGACAGTTTACTCTAGTCTGGCTTCTTGAATTAAAAATACCTTTTTTTAAACAATATGGATTTTATTTAAAGTTCCAATCTGATGGCTTGCTCCCCTGGCTCAGATTTATTTTGTTATACTGATAACAGAAAAAGTTAAAAAAAAGGCAACCGATGCCTTTCGCCCAGTGGAACAAAAGCGAATGGTCACAAGTGAACACACTAGACAAAGCCGGATTTGTTACTTTTTTGGAAGCCTGTGTATAGTCTGCAACGAAATGATAACATGAAATATCATCAAAAGCTGCAACGTACTAAAAGTAAACTTCCTTAAAACTATAAAAAGATGATTTCTCACCTCCTCATAATTTTTTGGATTTGAAACCCGTTCACCCAGGCCTTTTTCGTATTTTAGCATTTTCCTCTCTCCTGGAATCTTTTATTCCTTTCCTTGATGGGAATTGTTTGCTCAAGTGTCTATTTTAATAGGCGTAAGTAATGAAAAGTTTTTTTAAACATAGTATGAGAGATATTCAGAAACAAAGGTACAAAAGAGAGAATTCCAGAAAGAAACCCCAAAACAGCCGAGGCATTGTTGCCAATGGTGAACTGAATAGTACAGAAAAGGGCTGCATCAGGAGAAGAGGATATAGGGCTGTAGCAGATAAAGAATGAGGTGGGAGTTGAATATTTTGGAAATTTGAAGTTTGTGTACATGAGAAGGGAACAAGACAATAGTTGAGGAGGACTTACTGTGACTACCGATTAATTTTGAAGAGAATGAAGTAGTTAAGCTGAGGAGTGATAGACAAAGGTAAGGTTTCTGCAGTAAAGGAGCTGTGGTTGGGCCAGAAGCTAAGTTGCAGTGAGGAAGGAAATAGTTCTGTGCCATTGAATAGTGTTCCATGTGATACTTAAAACTACAACTTTCCAAAATCTTTATTTACATAAAATGAAATCAGAAGTCACAAGCCATAGGTTATTAAGGTATTGTTTTCTGAAATATATCTCTTTTCATAAAAAAAAACATCTTTTGAGTTACTCAACATACAGAGTCCATCAAGAAAATAATCAAGCATGAACATGAATGTATTCTTTTTTCATGAGATCAAATTTTGTCTGTTCTTACACATGCATTGCAGAAAATCTTTAAAGCATTCAAGTCTGCTAATTGGTACATTTGAGTTGTGTTTGAGAATAGGCTATTATCAGAATAGTAATAGTCCACTTGTTGCTGAGTTCTCATTACCACGATGAGTGTTGATGTCATTGCGTCTGGGTTAATGCATTTGTTAGTGAATGATTGACTGATAGTCATTTAGATCCAAGTTTAGTTGGAAAAATCTGCTTAAACAGTAGACCATAAGACTATAAGACATAGGAGTGGAAGGAAGGCCATTCGGCCCATCAAGTTCACTCCGCCATTCAATCATGGCTGATGGGCATTTCAACTCCACTTACCAGCATTCTCCCCGTAGCCCTTAATTCCTTGCGACGTCACAAATTTATCAATCTCTGCCTTGACGACATTTAGCGTCCCGACCTCCACCGCATACCACGGCAATGAATTCCACAGGCCCACTACTCTCTGGCTGAAGAAATGTCTCCGCATTTCTGTTCTGAATTTACCCCCTCTAATTCTAAGGCTGTGTCCATGGGTCCTAGTCTCCTCGCCTAACGGAAACAATTTCCTAGCGTCCACCCTTTCCAAGCCATGTATTATCTTGTAAGTTTCTATTAGATCTCCCCTTAATCTTCTAAACTCCAATGAATACAATCCCAGGATCCTCAGCCGTTCCTCATATGTTAGACCTACCATTCCAGGGACCATCCGTGTGAATCTCCGCTGGACACGCTCCAGTACCAGTATGTCCTTCCTGAGGTGTGGGGACCAAAACTAGACACAGTACTCCAAATGGGGCCTAACCAGAACTTTATAAAGTCTCAGTAGCACAACAGTGCTTTTATATTCCAACCCTCTTGAGATAAATAGCGTATTTATTGTAATATTAGGAAATATTAGGACAGGTAAGCAAAGCTTGGAAGAAGATGGAGGTGTTCAATGGCAGAGAGGGAGGGAGGGAGGTGGAGAGGTTTAACAATGGAATACTAAAGCATGGAGACTTAGCAACAGAATGCCTGGTGACCAATGGGAATTGCAAATGTGTTGGAGTTAATTATCCAAAACTCCCTAGAATCAGAGTGCCACGTAGTAAATATAAACCCCCTATTCAAGGAAGCTTGGGTGGCAGGAGCAAGGAGCTATAGGCCAGTTAGCTTGATGTCCATCATGGGGAAAGCATTAGAATCAATCAGTAAAGAAATTATAGCTGTGCAGCTCGAAAAGCAGGGAATCTTTAAGAGTCAGCATGGTTTCATCAGAGGGCAAGAATGGTGAACCAATTGATGGGAGGTGTTTGAAGGAACAGCGTATGCTGGTGAATAAAGGGGCATACTGTCATTGGATTTTCAGAAGGCATTTGATAAGATGCCACATCAAACGTTATTAGAAAAGATAAAAACTCACGCTGTAGGTGTAATTTACAGCAGGGACAAAAGACTGGGTAACTGGCAGAAAACAGAAAGTATGGAGAAATGGGACATTGGCAGGATCATAGATCATTGAATCCCCTACAGTGAGGAAACAGGCCCTTCGGCCCAACAAGTCCACACCGACCCTCTGAAGAGCAACCCACCCTGACCCATTCCCCTAACACTACGGCCAATTCACCTGACCTGCACATCTTTGGACTGTGGGAGGAAACTGGAGCACCCGGAGGAAACCCACGCAGACACAGGGAGAATGTGCAAACTCCACACAGTCAGTCGCCTGAGGCGGGAATTGAACCTGGGTCTCTGGCGCGGTGAGGCAGCAGTGCTAACCACTGTGCCACCGTGCTGCCCCTTTATAGGGGCTATCTCTTTCAACGATCAGAAAAGAGTAATATGAATATCGTAGGTAATTCATCACATTGCCCATCACACCCTGGGTGGGTTACTCTTTGGAGGGTCAGTGTGGACTTGTTGGGCCTAATGGTCTGTTTCTACACTGTAGGGATTCCATGAATCTATGAAAAAAAAGTCCTGATCTGTACGTGAAAGGATGACCCCTAATTGTCAAACAGTGCAAGATGGCACAGTGGCTCAGTGATTAGCACAGCGCCAGGGACCTGGGTTCAGTGGCTCAGTGATTAGCACAGCGCCAGGGACCTGGGTTCAGTGGCTCAGTGATTAGCACAGCGCCAGGGACCTGGGTTCAGTGGCTCAGTGATTAGCACAGCGCCAGGGACCTGGGTTCAGTGGCTCAGTGATTAGCACAGCGCCAGGGACCTGGGTTCAGTGGCTCAGTGATTAGCACAGCGCCAGGGACCTGGGTTCAGTGGCTCAGTGATTAGCACAGCGCCAGGGACCTGGGTTCAGTGGCTCAGTGATTAGCACAGCGCCAGGGACCTGGGTTCAGTGGCTCAGTGATTAGCACAGCGCCAGGGACCTGGGTTCAGTGGCTCAGTGATTAGCACAGCGCCAGGGACCTGGGTTCAGTGGCTCAGTGATTAGCACAGCGCCAGGGACCTGGGTTCAGTGGCTCAGTGATTAGCACAGCGCCAGGGACCTGGGTTCAGTGGCTCAGTGATTAGCACAGCGCCAGGGACCTGGGTTCAGTGGCTCAGTGATTAGCACAGCGCCAGGGACCTGGGTTCAGTGGCTCAGTGATTAGCACAGCGCCAGGGACGGATAATCTTTCTTTTCTTGGGGATGAACCTCTGTACAGTGTCCTCAATTATACCCACAAACCCCTGCCATTTTTGCTCTACTGTCATCCTCGTTAGGCTCTGCTTCCAGTCTATTTTTGTCAGTTCCTCTCTCATGCCCTCATAATTACCTTTATTTAACTGTAACACCATTACATCCGATTTTGCCTTCCCTCTTTCAAAGTGCAGACTGAACTCTACCATATTATGATCGCTGCTTCCTAAGTGTTCCCTTGCTTTAAGATTTTTTATAAAGTCTGGTTCATTACATAGCACTAGGTCCAGAATAGCCTGCTCCCTTGTGGGCTCCATGACAAGCTGTTCCAAAAAGCCATCCTGTAAGCATTCCATGAATTCCCTTTCTTTGGATCCACTGGCAGCATTATTTACCCAGTCCACCTGCATATTGAAGTCTCCCATGATCACTCTGACCTTGCCTTTCTGATATGCCTTCTCTATTTCCCGGTACATGTTGCGCCCCTGGTCCTGACCACTGTTAGGAGGTCTCCCATTATGGTTTTTTTGCCTTTGTGGTTCCTTAATTCCACCCATACAGACTCCACATCATCCGACGCTATGTCATTCAGTGCCATAGATTTAATTTTGTTCTTAACTAACAAGGCAACCCCGCCCCCTCTGCCCGCCTCCCTGTCTTTTCGATAAGTTGAAAATCCTTGGATGTTTAACTGCCAGTCCTAACCCCCCCCTGCAACCACGTCTCTGTGATGCCTACCACATCATAATCATTCACGATGATCTGTGCCATTAGTTTATCTGCTTTGTTATGAATGCTACGAGCATTCAGGTAAAGTGCCTTAATGCTAACTTACTTATCATTAGAGATATTGGAAGTCATAAGATGTCCTAAGTTATCCTTTCTTTTTGCTGCATTCCCAGTCTGCCTCAAGTTTAAATCCGCCTGCACACATGCTATCCTGCTGCTTATCTTTCCATTTAACTCCATACTCCCTGTCGCTTTCATTTTCCCTTCCCCCCAACTCAGACGTTTAAAGTCCTGCTGACCACCCTATTTATCCTCTTCGCTAGAACATTGGTACCTGATTGGTTCAGGTGAAGACTGTCCCAACGGTACAGATCCCCCCGGTTCCAAAACTGATGCCAATGCCCCATGAAGTGGAATCCCTCTTTCCCACACCAATCCCTTAGCCAGAATGTGGAACATCTACAGATCTAACAATAGATCTGGTTGTTCACTTTCTCCTCGTATGATTTGAGGTGACAACTGTTCTACACAGGTTACAGATTGCCAAATGGACTGCCATTTATTGATTGTTTTGAGCGCCTGGCTCTCCAACTCTCAGCTCTAGCCATGATCTGGTAAGTTTCTTTTTCAAAGTTATTTCACTTGGATCTGATCACTTACTCCTTCTGCTACTTCTGGCTTCAATTTTTTTTTACGCTGTTGAAAGAATAGTCTGATGTGATGCAACATTGGTTCCTGGACTTGGACTACTTTCCATACTTTCAGGCAATGTATTTCTGAATTGTTTAGATTGAAGTGCACAAGTCAATCTTATCTTTGGATTACATTGAAATGTACAAATTTGGATCTATTCTTTTGCATCTTTACTTTTGATTATCCCATTGGCAATTTTCACCACTGCCTCAACATTTTTATTTGGTTTGGAGATGATGGGAAATTCAGAAACATACACAATTGTTTAGGAGTGTCTGAAGTATTCACCTGTGTATTAAGGGACTTGTAATTCATCATAACATTAAGGATATCATGACAATTGGAGTGTGCTTTCAGGCACTCTGCAGTTGAATTGATAAAAGAGAGGTTGAAAAACATCCATGAGAATCATCAACGAATTAAGTCCAAACAAAGGCAAGAGAAGTGATCTACTGGCCAAACATAACCAATGAGATTTAAGGACCACATCAGCCAATGCAGTGCTTATAATGAGCATCAAGCTAAGCAAGTTAAAGAGCCCATCATGACTTATCACATTCCAGACACAGCATGAATGAATCTTGGAGTAGAACCTTTTACTCTCTCTGGAACAGTACGGTTCACTGAATACATATTTTGTGAAAGATGGCATGGCCAGCAAGATAGGCAGTGTTTGGACTCCTGGGCCCATCCACTTCAAACAGATCACTTCCTCTCTTCTCTCATTACACTTCCTGTCTTTCGTTTTCTTCACCTTCTTCTTTTTGGCGGCAGTACAGAATGTGACATTTTGGGGAGAGCAGCTGGAACACAACTGTTGGCAAGGTGATGGCCTGGCCTGGCAGTGGAGCCACGAATTCCTGGTTGTGATATGCCCAGAGCAGGGAGTCCAGGTGTTGGCGTGTTGGTCGCTGCAGCGGAGCCAAGGACTCATGGTTATGGTAGGCCCAGAGCGGGGACTCCAAGCATCAGTGAGGTGGCATATGAAGTGCCGGTGGTGTAGTATGCCTGGAGCAGGGAGTCGAGGTGCAGTAAAAGCGGTGATGGCAGTGGATAGGGACTATTGGTTGCGGTAGGCCTGGAATGGGGATTCCTGGTTATTGGCGAGGTGGTGATAGCAGCTCTTGGTTGTAGTAGGCCTGGCGCTGGTGATTCCTGGTTAATGGCAAGCTAGTGGTAGCAGCTCCTGTTTGTGGTAGGCCAGGGACTCCTGGTTATTGCCAAGATGGGAGCAGAGCCAGGGGTCCTGATTGCAGGGGGAATGTGGGTCCAGCAAGGGATTCAGCATCGGTGGCTTGTCAATGAGGTGGGCGTAGCAAGGAAGACAGGGTACCTGAAGAGTGGCACCTCCAACATTGGTGGATCCAGCACAGGTGTCATTGGTGAGTTGGCTCAGGGCTCAGAACCAGTGGCGGAACGAAGATAGACCCTCTTTCAGCTATATGTTTTTATTCTTAAACTATTCAAAATGGCACCAGATTATGGCAACAGTTGAAGCTTTTCATTGTATTTTACTGTGTTGTCATTGTGGAGTACAAGTGAGAGTAAATCAGCATCATTCATCAGCATCATTCATTCATTCACTACGGCTCAGACCACTGGACGTCTCTTCTGGTAGTGCGGCACTACTAATCCAAGCTTGTTTCAGCTGAAATATTGGAATTTTTCTGCGTCCATTATCTGGAGGTGCATATCTTCTTTCTTTTTGTTGTACGAACTCTTAACTCAGTTTTCCTCGTGAGATAAGTATCACTCCATTATTCAGCTTGACTTTCTCTTCAATGGTTTCATTCTCAGATTTCCATCTTGAGCATCTTCAGACAGACCTGTAGGTGTTGAATGTTGCACGTAGCACTCGTGTTTCTCTAATGCTGCACATTCAGTTGAAGCTTTCATTGTGCAGTAATTATTCTAAAAGGTACAAACCATTTTTTTTGGTCTTGAAACTTTGTGAGGCACAATCATTGGCTAACATCTCTGCAACAGCCATTGTTATAGTTTTGCTTTTCTTCTTTCTAGCAAAATACTCACATGCAGAGTTGTTTCAGATTCTTGTAAAATATTATGCTCCCCATGTTGGACATGCTTTTTCGTTTGGGTAGAGTCCTCCACAGTACTAACATCCATTGAATACTGTGATGCAGAACTGCCATGGAGTTTCTGAATCTGTTAGATCACGAAGACACTGCTTCTCCAAACGCCTCAAGCATTATACAATCTGGAATTGATTTCCCAAGCAATCAGTGCTTATCTGTTTTGCTATGTGAACTTAGTTAAAAATCAAACAAAACTAGGTTATAGTCCAACAGGTTTATTTGGAAGTACTAACTTTTGGAGCACTGCTCCTTTGTAAGGTAGCTAGTGAACTTAAACCAACCCCTGGGTCTTTCATCTCTGTGGATGTTTTTAAAGCCATTTTTATTTTCTTGCACTATTTTTGGTGAAACTTAAGTTTGGTGGTTAACCTCAAAATTCTCATAACGCTCAGATGCCCAACTGAGTTTAAAGTCTTTGAAATTCCAATACCAAGAGGACTTTGTACTTCACCTTATATTTACTTCTTTCATTCCAATTACTTCCCTTAAGATTATATATAATCTTTCAACATTATGGTCATGACTGTTGATGCTCAAAATTCTACAAAGATTGATTATCCTACCTTGGCATTACTCAGCAGACTTAAGGATGAATAAAACTTGTTATCGGAAAGATTCAGATAAAATTATTACTGTACTGCATTATTGAATGGAACATTCTAAAACTACTCAACAATGCTTAATAGTTTTGCAAATATTCATTATATTGTAAAGCATGAAAACTTGCTGATGATATTAATGGATGCACACTTAACCCTAAAGCATTGGTGAGACTCCTCAATCCATTACATAACATAGATATCTAATTAAGTATCAGGAAATAAAAGCACTTATTTTATAAACTTCATTAATACATAATTTAAAATTTAATGTTAATTTGAATCTTGGTCACCATTCACTGCACATGCTTAAAAAAACTTGAAATTAGCAGATAAGAAAATATCAGTTGACCAGTCAAACCTGCCTTATATTCAGGATGCCCAGACATCATGGCTACACGCTTCCTATCCTCTCCACCATGGCCTTGTGATCTAGTGGCATAAAACTTTATATAAGTATATAAATGCTGATAATGGAAAAGCTAGCATTAACTATTGTTCTCCAAACACCTCAAGCAATTGAAATCAGTCTAGGAATTACAGTAACCACATGCACATTATCTTCTGCTTTTTATGATATAATCTCTGTTCCAGGGAGTATAGTTCCAGGAAGTGTATGTCCAGCTCCCAGATGAGGACATGCAGAGTCAGCATACACTGGACAAATCAACAATGCATTCCAGAGGTTTATCTCTTTTCAAAATGATTTATATGATCATTTATTAGGAAAAGAAGAACGGTGTATGATCTAACCTAGTGCAACAACAACTGCATTTATAATTGTTTGGTAGTACAGAACTTGAGTATTGCTGAAAAAGTTACACATTCTGTTGAAACTTTTTGCCTTGCATGTATTGGGACAGTTCATGAGAAATACCAAAATAAAGGGAAAATAAATTATGCTGTATGCGAGGAGAATGCTGATTGGCTGGCTAGTGGATTCAGATGAGAGAGGTGATGCCATGAAGAATGTACCAGTTAGTGATGACTGAAGGTCAACTTCCAATCTGTTTAAATTTAAATAAAGTGTGGCAGTTAGCTGCCAGTCATCATTGATTGGTGCATTCACAACGCATCACCATTATCCATAAGAGTACACTTTCCAGCCAATAAGCACTCTTCTTTCATTATCCGTAGTGTTTTTCTTTACTTTGATATATTTTGCAATTCACCCTGATGAATGCTTGACACACTGCATTAATATGTGATCATGATACAATAGAATATTCCAATGTGTTTCACAAGTGTTAGCAAACAACATTTATGTAATTTTATATAACAACAAAATTTGTTGCTAGGCTTTTTAAAGAGAAATTAAGCCAAATGACCAAAATTTGATCAAATAAATAGGTTTTAAGGAGTATCATTAAGGAAGGAGGATAAGTAGAGAGGTGTACACACTTAGGGAGGGAATTTTGCAGCTTAGTGCATTGATGGCTGAAGGCACAATTGCTACTTCTGTGTTTAAAATCAAGAATGCTCAAGAAATCATAATTTGCACAGCAAGTGATATCAGAGGGTTATAAGGTTGGATGAGATTAGGGATGAGGACAAGGAGGAGCAAATCCATGGAGGATTTTGGAAGGAAGGATACAAATTTTAAAATTGAGACATTGTTTAATTGGGAGTCAGTATAGATAGATGAATGGAACTTGATGTGAGTTAAGATATGGGCTTGAGTTTAGAATGACTTAAAGTTTGCAAAGGTTCCAACTAGTGAGGTTAATCTGAACTGTTGGAATATTCAAATATGGTATTAACAAAGACATAGATGAATGTTTCCGTGACAGAAAAGCTGAGGTAAGGGCTGAGTTTGTCAAAGAATTGGAAATAGGTTGTCCAATGATGATATGGCTGTATACAAATAATGATTAATTTAGATGCACATCCCCTGATCTTCACATATTTGTCAAACTGAAATAATTTACAAAGGTGTGCAATATAAAGCCCTTCCATAATTTTATGTACCTTTATGACTTTGCCTCTAAATTTAAGCTGTTTTAAAACATATAAAGCCAGGTCTTTAAGCTTATTGAGTACTATGCGTTCTTTGAGCTGAGAATAAATTTCATACCTCTCCTTTTGAACTTTTTCAAGGCCAACACATAATCACCTGGGAGGAATAAACTGGGTGGAGAACTGCAGAATGTTCACAACAGTAGCTGTTGTTCAAGGGCTGCAATTATCCTTGCCAAACTAGTTTTGTGTTCAGCATTCAATAGTCACTAGTTGGTTAATAATTTTGTGACAAAAGTCACTCTACAACATGGTTTGCATAGGACACAGTAGATTCTTGTTTCGAAATGTTATTGAATACTTATTACTGTCTTTGGCAAAGGTAGGGAACTAAAGGCACATTTGCTGCATAGTAAACTTAGTCTAAACTACTTTTCTCTTTGTAATTAGTGTATATGTTTTAGACTGTAATTTACTATGCAGACTGAACGGCACCCTGCGCCCAATGGAAGTTTAATTCCTATCTCTGTGGCAATTACTGTCTGAAACAGGAAGTCAACTCCAAACACATTTCTATTACACAACTTAACTACAGTAATTAAAAAGCTACCAAGACTCTGTCATTTATTCTGTGGTCTGTAAAATATTGGACTAATTGTACCATTAAGTATTTTCTTCGAGAATTTCAGGGTGGCTCTTATTTTGCAATGTGAAATTGGGCTGAGATTGTCCTGGCTGAGAATTGGAGTAACTGAATGGTAACAGCAAAAGTAAAGAAAACGTGGAAAGAAAAAAATGACAACAAAACAACTTGTTTTTGCTTAAAACAGTATGATGTTTGATAAAGTCATTCTTTGTCTGCATACAGTGACTTTAAATATTTGGAAATAGGAGAAATCAGTCATGATCTAACATGAGGGAACATGTGGACAAATAGATAGACAAACTGAGATTTTCCTAATCTATCACTGATGATTGAACAATAAGTAAAAAGGAGAATTCCAAAAAGAGATTGTATGTGATTATGAGAACAAGTTTGTTGATGGTCTAAAACATCTCAGGACTTACAGAAACTAATGGAAGGTGTGATGCCTGTGATAAGAAATAAAGTGGAGCTTGGAAAGGAGGTTTGATTATGAGAGGAAGGGAATAGTAGCAGAGGCAGCTGAACTGGACTCCATCTTAAACCCCAATGCTAACCTGGCTTACTTATTGGAAATAAGGTAGAGTTGAGTCTATTGCCAGTGTTAGACATTATCTAGTTTTATGTTCCAGTTAAGTCATTAGAGAATAAAATTGATGGGATCGATCCAAACCCCTCCCATTCACTGGATAGGTCAGGTGAAAGTTCAGGCTTTCTTGACAATGTCTCTGAGCTGCTCAGACTTGTTGAAGGTAAGCTTTGCAGACAGGAGTGGAGGAAAGTGTTTTCAAGAAAAAGTGATCAGTAGGATAATTATTATAGGGGCAATCCTCGTTCTCAGGATGATCCTGGAGTTTTGAGCAAATTTGGCAGAAGACATCAAGGCCCGATAGCACTGATGAGAATGACCAGGATTGGAGAAAGAAAATAATCTATTGGACAAGGATATTTGTGTGATCGTTAGCTGTCACACATGACCTTGTCTGTAATTAAGCACAAAGAAGTGGAGAGACTGTATCACACAGTGCACGGATGGTTTGACAGAATATGAGCAGCAGAGTTTCTATGAAGGGAGAGATTTAGCATGAAAAGGTCAACCTTAAGAGCAGAGTAGAATGGGCAAAGTGAGTTGAAATAATGATTAAAAGAGCTGATAAATGATATTTGCTCAACATAGAGGCTGAAGAAGCAATGGTAAGAGGTTGGCTTGGTAAGAGATTTGACTTAGGATTTTGCAGAAAATAAGGATTGGAAAGAGGACAGAAGAAGAAAAGGATAGTGAGGGGACATATGCTGAAAGGAGAAGGCGCTAAAAGAGTAAGGTGAGAGATCACAGGGTAGTTTCGGTAATGTAGACATTATCACCACTATGATGGTTTCAGTGAGACAGATGATGGGTGTATACCCAAATGAAATTATTGAGTCTGTTGTGAGACAATACTACCCATCAGCCATGAGATTATAGGGCCTTGTGGTATTATCGCTGGACTCTTAACCCAGAGACTGAGGTAATATTCTGGCAACCTGGGTTTGAATCTTCCAATGGCAGACGGTTGAATTTGAATTCAATAAAAATCTAGAATCAAGAGCCTGTGATAACCAGGAATCCATTGTCAATCGTTGGAAAAAAACATCTGGTTCACTAATGTCCAGTAGGGAAGGAAACTGCTGTCCTTACCTGGTCTGGCCTAAATGCGACTCCAGACCCACAGCAATGTGGCTGACTGTTAACTGCCCAGGCAATAAATGCTGGTTATCCAGCAACGCCCTCATCCTATGAATGTGTAAAAAACATTTGATGCTACCAGTAACACAACAGTAAAGGATGGCAGGATCTGTACTCATCGATCAGTGACTATTCTGGAGGGTAATTTTGAGAAGGGCAGTGATAGCTGGAAGTGCCTGCATTATCAGTTGTGGATGGAGCATTTGAGGCAGGAAGGAGATTCATAACATTAGTTCTGCCCCACAGTAGGCAAACTGAATGGGGCAGCCGGCAAGAGATGTTAATGTAGCAAGCAGCTAAAAGGTGATTGAAGTCAATCAATTAATTAATTGACTGGGTAGGTGGAAAGGGGGTCCATGGAAGTAGCTGCAAGACTGATAAGCACATTTATAAAAAAAAAGCTTTCCACAAAGAAAGTTGTCTTGACTTTTATCTCATTGACAGGCCTGGATCAGATGAACATTTGTAGTGAAGATGGTTAGGCCAATGAAAAGATTGGAAATGAAAACCTCCTTTCAGACAGAAGATTGCATTTTGAGTTACTTTGGAGGCAAATGGCTGAAACCAAGTGCAAAGTGTTTGGATATAATTTCCCACCAATGTTTTGTGAAACCGAACGTTACAACCATTGAAAAATGAAGTTTACATGTGGACGTGGGTTTGGTATTTACTGAGGTAGAAGCAATGGATGTCCTTGGCACTGTCACTTCTTACTAAAAGCAAGATCAATTGTAAAGCACTTGCCAAGCTAATGGCTCAATGGGAACAAAGTTTGGAAATTCTGTAAAATTCTAAGAAAAATGACGGATTAAATGTGGTCAGGTTTTGATAAATTTAGTAAGCAGAATGGATATTTTTATAGACTTTAATGCAAGATTGCAGAAATTCTACTTGTAGATCGCTGACATCTACTCTGAATTGTTGGACTGTGTTCAGGTGTCAAATATAAAAACATGCTTTTGGAACACATGTCAAAGACCTTCAAAAACGTCCTGTGAAAACATTCATGGCTCAGATGGGACATTCACTAGCAACACACAGAATGGAGGATTTGATGGGTGCAGCAATGAAAGACAATCCAGTTAGAGGCCAGTAGCATCAATACAAAAAGAGAATCATTGCTAAAACAGCTGAGGTTAGAGATATCTCTGGCAATAATGACCAAAAACAGAAAATGTAACAGAAGAATAATCCCCAGGAATACCCAGGGTCTGGTCAACTGTTTTTTTCAGCTGTAAAGAAAAATGCCATAATGCAATGAATGGTCTTAAATGGAATAAAATGGTTTTTGAAATTACACAAAACACAAAAGGTTTGAGAAGATAGTGAGACTGATCAGATGTTGGGAATTGTACTTATCACAAGAATCTTCAACCTAGTGCTGAATGTTTTTGTTGCAGAATCATTTAATTGCACTGCACTGGATTATGGATATACGTGGAGTGAATTGGTTAAAATGTTTCCTAGCTTACATAAAAAATGAAAACTGAAGTAAGTTTAAGAAATTTGAGAGTTCCAACTGCTTCAGGTTTGGGATGACAATATGCTGACATCCTGAAAAAAAAGAGTGGTGATTCCCTGAAACATAGCTGGGGATTAACCATTTTATCAGCGAGGCATGATGTCAAGTGAAATACCCTTATTGTTGAGCAGTCTGTCAATGAAAAAGGCTTACACAAACTGGAGCTGGAATACAACTAGGCAATTGTCTTTGGGAAATCAGTGGATTTATTGTGCATACAATCCAGCCATTATTTCATTTGTTTAATAGGATCTAACTTGGCAAGTGAAAATATTAAGCAGGTGTTGTTAGCATTAGGTTATAGGAATTTAATGGGAAAAAAAAAATATTTTCAAACTCTGCTGCAGTTTGGCCATCGACCTTCTTACAAATTAAAAATCCTATTAAACACTGGTGGAGTAAGCAATGATGATTACAGTGAATTTAAAGAAGAGATCAGCAATACATGTCACAGATTTTTTAAAAAAATAAATAGGAAGATATCGAATGGAATGGTTGGAGCGACAGTTAGAGGCAATGAGGAATTCACAAGCGCAAGGGATGTGATGGATGGCAGGTATAGGAAGGGAGAAAAGTCGCAGATACAGTCACATAGATGGGTTAACTCCAGGAAAGGTAAGAGAGGTGGCAGCTAGTGCAGGAGTCTTCTGTGCTATCCCCATTTCAAACAAGTATGCTGTATTGGAAAATGTAGGGGGTGATGGATTCTCATGGGAATGTAGCACAAGCAGCCAAGTTTCTGGTATTGAGACTGGCTCTAATGTAATCAGGGGTACGTCAGGTTCCAAGAGATCGATTGTGTTATGGGGCTCTCTAGTCCAATGTACATACAGATGTTTCTGTGGCCAGCAGCGAAAAATCACAATGGTCTGTTGGCTTCCTGAAGAAGGGCTGATGCCCAAAACGTCGATTCTCCTGCTCCTTGGATGCTGCCTGACCTGCTGTGCTTTTCCAGCAACACATTTTTCATCTCTGATCTCCAGCATCTGCAGTCCTCACTTTCTCCTCCCTGGTGCCAGGGTCAAGGATGTCTCAGAGAAGGTGCAGAATGTTCTTAAAGGGGAGAGGGCCCAGCAGGATGTAATTGTACACATTTGAACCGACATAGGAAGGGAAAAGGTTGAGATTCTGAAGGGAGAATACACAAGAGTTAGGCATGAATTTAAAAAGGAGATCCTCGGAAGTAGTAATATCTGGATTACTCCTGGTGCTATGAGCTAGTGAGGGCAGTAATAGGAGGATAAAGCGGATGAATGCGTGGCTGAGGAGCTGGTGTATGGGAGAAGGATTCACATTTTTGGATCATTGGAATCTCTTCTGGGGTAGAAGTGATTTGTACAAGAAGGACGGATTGCACCTAAATTGGAAGGGGACTAATATACTGGCAGGGAAATTTGCTGGAGCTGCTCGGGAGGATTTAAACTATAAGTGGGGATGCTGGGGAACGTTCAAGGGGATAGTGAGGAAAGAGATCAATCTGAGACTGGTACGGTTGATAAAAGAAGCAAGTTAAACAATCAGGGCAGGCAGAGACAAAGCAGAGAACAAGGTAGGAATGATAAAGTAAACTAAATTTATTTCAATGCAAGGGGCCTAACAGGGAAGGCAGATGAACTCAGGGCATGGTTAGGAACATGGGACTGGGATATCATAGCAATTACAGAAACATGGCTCAGGGATGGGCAGGACTGGCAGCTTAATGTTCCAGGATACAAATGCTACAGGAAGGACAGAAAGGGAGGAAACAGAGGATGGGGAGTGGCCTTTTTGATAAGGGATAGCCTTACAGCTGTGCTGAGGGAGGACATTCCCGGAAATACATCCAGGGAAGTTATATGTGTGGAACTGGGAAATAAGAAAGGGATTATCACCTTATTAGGTTTGTACTATAGACCCCTTAATAGTCAGAGGGAAATTGAGAAACAAATTTTTAAGGAGATCTCAGCTATCTGTAAGAATAATAGGGTGGTTATGGTAGGGGATTTTAACTTTCCAAGCATAGACTGGGAGTGCCATAGTGTTAAGGGTTTAGATGGAGAGAAATTTGTTAAGCATGCACAAGAAAACTTTCTGATTCAGTATGTGGATGTACCTACGAGAGAAGGTGCAAAACTTGACCTACTCTTGGGAAATAAGGCAAGGCAGGTGATTGAGGTGTCAGTGTGGGAGCCCTTTGGGGCCAGCGACCATAATTCTATTAGTTTTAAAATAGTGATGGAAAAGGATAGACCAGATCTAAAAGTTAAAGTTTTAAATTGGAGAAATGCCAATTTTGATGGTATTAGACAAGAACTTTCAAAAACTGAGTGGGGGCAAATGTTCACAGGTAAAGGGATGGCTGAAAAATGGGAAGCCTTCAGGAATGAGATAACGAGAGTCCAGAGAAAGTATATTCCTGTTAGGGTGAAAGGAAAGGCTGGTAGGTATAGGGAATGCTGGATGACCAAAGAAATTGAAGGTTTGGTTAAGAAAAAGAAGAAAGCATATGCCAGGTATAGACAGGATAGATCGAGTGAATCCTTATAAGAACATAAAGGCAGTAGGGGTATATTTAAGAGGGAAATCAGGAGGGCAAAAAGGGAACATTTGCTTTGGCAAATAGAGTTAAGGAGAATCCAAAGGGTTTTAACAAATATATTAGGGACAAAAGGGCAACTAGGGAGAGAAGAGGACCCCTCAAAGATCAGCAAGGCAGCCTTTGTGTAGAGCCGCGAAAGATGGGGGAAGATACTAAACAAGTATTTTGCATCAGTGTTTACTGTGGAGAAGGACATGGAAGATATAGAATGTAGGGAAATAGATGGTGACATCTTGAAAAATGTCCATATTACAGAGGAGGAAGTGCTGGATGTCTTGAAACACATGAAAGTGGATGATTGCCAGGACCTGATCAGGTGTGTTCTGTGGAAAGCTACGGAAGTGATTGCTGGTCTCCTTGCTGAGATATTTGTATCATCGATAGTCACAGATGAGGTGTCGGAAGACTGGAGGTTGAATAACGTGGTGCCACTATTTAAGAAAGGTGGTAAGGACAAGCCAGGGAACTATGGACCAGTGAGTCTGACGTCGGTGGTGGGCAAGTTGTTGGAGGGAATCCTAACGGACAGGATATGTATGTATTTGGAAAGGAAAGGACTGATTAGGGATAGTCAACATGACTTTGTGCGTGGGAAATCATGTCTCACAAGCTTAATTGAAGAAGTAACAAAGAGGATTGATGAGGGCAGAGTGGTAGATGTGATCTATCTGGACTTCAGTAAGGCATTAGACAAGGTTCCCCATGGAGACTGGTTAGCAAGGTTAGATTTCATGGAATACAGGGAGAACTAGCCATTTGGATACAGAACTGGCTCAAGGATAGAAGACAGAGGGTGGTGGTAGAGGGTTATTTTTCAGATTGGACGTGTGTGACCAGTGGAGTGCCACAAGAATTGGTGCTGGGTCCAGCATTTTTCATCATTCATATAAAATGATTTGGATGTGAGCTTAAGAGGTATAGTTAGTAAGTTTGTAGACGACACCAAAATTGGAGGCGTAGTAGACAGCGAAGAAGGTTACCTCATGTTACAAAGGGATCTTGATCAGATGGACCAATGGGCTGAGGACTGGCAGATGGAGTTTAATTTAGATAAATGCGAGATGCTGCAGTTTGAGAAAGCAAATCTTAGCAGGACTGATATAATTAATGGTAAGGTCCTAGAGAGTGTTGCTGAACAAAGAGACCTTGGAGTGCAGGTTCATTGTTCCTTGAAAGTAGAGTCACAGGTAGATAGGATAGTGAAGAATGTTTGGTATGTTTTCCTGTATTGGTCAGAGTATTGAGTACAGGAGTTGGGAGATCATGGTGTGGCTTTATAGGACATTGGTTAGGCCACCTTTGGAATATTGCATGCAATTCTGGTCTCCTTCCAATTGGAAGGATGTTGTGAAACCTGAAAGGGTTCAGAAATGATTTACAAGGATGTTGCTAGGGTTGGAGGATTTGACCTATAGGAAGTGATTGATTAGGCTGGGGCTGTTTTCCTTGGAGCGTCAGAGGCCGAGGGGTGACCTTATAAAGGTTTATAAAATCATGAGGAGCATGGATAGGATAAGTAGACAAGGTCTTTTCCCTAGTGTGGGGGTGTCCAGAGGTAGAGGGCATATGTTTAGTGTGAGATGGGAAAGATATAAAAGAGAAGTAGGGGCGAGGATGGTGTGCGAGGGGCGAGGATAACTGTTTCACGCCGAGGATGGTGTGCTTGTGGAATGAGCTACCAGAGGAAGTGGTGGAGGATGGTACAATTGCAACATTTAAAAGGCATCTGGATGGATATATGAACAAGAAGGGTTTGAAGGGATATGGACCAGGTGCTGGCTGGTGGGACTAGATTGAGTTGGGATATCTGGTCAGCATGGACGAATTGGACTGAAGGGTCTGTTTCCGTGCTGTACATCTCTATGACTCTATGACTCTGTACCATCATGGTCCATAGTTATTCTCCCATTATCTAAAGAACAGCCCGATGGTCTGATAAAACTATAGTGACTTCACGTTACGTTTATTACAAAGTAAGATAGAATACGTGCTATCCCTCTATCCCTCTAATCCCATCTCTCTCCTTGTCTTCTAAACATGTTTGAGGTATATAAAGTTAAGAGGAACATAGATAGGGAAATTGGAAGGAACCTTTCCCCATGATGGAGGGATCACAGACCATGGGACACAGATTTAAGGTAAGGAGCAGAAGGTTTAGATGGGATGTGAGGGAAAATATTTTCATTCAGAGAGTGGTGTGAATCTAGAACTCACATGACATCAAGGTATACAAGACTATAGGCCAAGTGTAGAAGAATGGGATTAGAACAGTTAGGTAATTGTTATTGACTGGTGTGAATTTGATTGGCCAATAGGTCTTTTTCTACACTGTCAACCTCTATGATCTCATGACATCCAAAAATATATCGTTTTGTTTCACTTTTAGATTTTTTCAAACATTGTTTGCATATCTTTAGCACTTTTATTTAAAGGTATGGGGAGTCTGTAAATAGCAAATAGTTAACTAGGTTATTGAGGTTATTTGATTAAATAATTGACTGTAGATGTAAAGGGGGAGCAGGTGGAATTGGTGTATGTAAGAAGGTATAAGTCTATATAGTGATGAGCTCTACCCAGAAAGAAAGTTGTCTTGATTTCTGTATCACTGATGAGTTTGGATCGAAATTGATGAGAGAAAATGGGATATTTGGGATTGCTGTTTGGAGAGAGGCTGTGATGAGTGCTGAACTGGATCTTCTGAGGAAGGCTGAGATGCATAGTAGAAACTTTGTATTTATTCAAGTGGATTTCATGCCAATTGCATGGAAGAGTAGGGAGGTGAGGGTTAATAATAAGTTTAGACAGCAATCAGGATGAATAAATTGTTAGAAAAGAAAGGAATGAATGTTGACATTGCTTAATTCGTGAAGCGCTCCATATTTTCTGGGTGGCACGTTGGCTCAGTGGTTAGCTCTGCTGCCTCACAGCACCAGGGACCCGGTGCTGTGAGGCCTTGGGTGACTGTCTGTGTGGAGCTTGCACATTCTCCCTGTGTCTGCATGGGTTTCCTCCGAGTGCTCCGGTTTATTCCCACAGTCCAAAGCTCTGCAGGCCAGGTGAATTGGCCATGCAAAATTGCCCATAATGTTAAGTACTTTAGTCAAAGGGAAATGGGCCTGGGCGGGTTACTCTTCGGAGGTTCGGTGTGGACCTGTTGGGCTGAAGGGCCTGTTTCCACACTGTAGGGAATCTAATCTAAGCTTAATGACAAGAAGTGAAAAGGGGGAGAGACTGGAGAGAATGTAAGTGGGAAAAGAAGTTCAAAAAGAGAATGAGGTGGGAGTGATGGATCTTGGATACAGACTGGTGTGAATATGAGAGAATGCAGCTGACACAGAAATAGTACGAATTTGTAAAGACATTTCCTGGTAGTAATTATTGGATGTGGAGGAAACGCTGTGAGAGGATCAAAAGAAACAGATGGGAATGGGCAAAGATACCAGAAAGCCAACTCATCATGGAGTGAATATCTTCAGCACCGTATGCAGGAAACTGAGCCTGTAGAAATAGACCAAGTATGGGAATAGAGGTAGTCTTAGTAAACAGTAAGATTTTGTATGACAGAAATAGTTCAGTTTAGAGAATATATCCTGGTGGGATACTTCAATGGAACTGCTCTCCATGTAATGTTGCAACTTTGCCTTTAGGTTTCCATTGGACTTGCACTGAATTACTGCAGCATATTTGCAGCTGCTTCACTAACACCCCTCTCCATAGTCAATGTAAAATGCTACTTTAAGTTGTAAATGTAAATGTAAATTGGCTCTTATTCAGAAAAACATAAGTAAACCTTTGTTAGATACTGCATTTGCTAGATTTTTTAAAAAATTGTTTAGTTGTGAATATAACTTGCAATGAAGTGCGTTGGAGTATAAGCTCCAGTCAAGGGAAATATGTCACTAAGTACTACCCACTTAGTTGGCAAGCATGTCTTTAAATTAAGTTAATATGTATTCATGTTTGAATTAGTGTATCTACATTTTAGCAACATCTTTTGAAGCTTGGATTATTTTAAGAATTGGTTTTAATAGTCAAAATGTTGGTGCACTGAAGTTATAGTTGAATAAGAGGCCTGGTGGCTGCAAATTACATCAAAGATGCTGCTGTGAACAGCTTCACAATTGCAAACTTATACTTGCCTGATTGTTCCAGTTGAAGTAAACAATGGCTCTGAAGATCAAGTTATTTCTGATTTGCTTACCACACAGAAATCTCAAATGGAAACAGTGACAGAAAAACAATTGCAATGAAGATTATAACAACATTTAGAGACTGATTAGGATTAGTCAACATAGCTTTGTGCATGGGAAATAGTGTCTCACGAACTTGATTGAGTTTTTTGAAGAAGTAATGAAGAGGATTGATGAGGGCAGAGCGATGGGCATGATCTATTTGGACATCAGTAAGGCATTTGACAGGTTCCTCATGGTAGACTGCTTAGCAAGGTTAGATCACATGGAATTCAGGGAGAACTAGCCATTTGGATATAGAACTGGCTGAAAGGGGGAAATAGAGGGTGGTGGTGGAGGGTTGCTTTTCAGACTGGAAGCCTGTGACCAGCGGTGTGCCACAAGGATCGGTGCTGGCTCGATTGCTTCTTGTCATTTACATAAATGATTTGGATGTGGACAAAGGAGGTTTGATTAGTAAGTTTCTAGATGACATCCAAATTGGAGGTGTAATGGACAACAAAGAAGGTTACCTGAGTGTCTACCAGGATGTTGATCACATAGGCCAATGGGCCGACGAGTGGCAGATGGAGTTTCGTTTCAATAAATGTGAAGTGCTGCATTTTGGAAAAGCAAATTAGGGCAGGACTTATACACTTAATGGTAAGGTCCTGGGAAGTGTTGCTGAACCAAGAGACCTTGGAATGCAGGTTTATAGTTCCTTGAAAATGAAATCTCAGGTAGGTAGGATTGTGAAGAAGGCATTTGGTACGCTTGCCTTTATTGGTCAGAGCATTGAGTATAGGAGGTGGGAGGTCATATTGCAGCTGTACAACACATTGGGTAGCCCATTTTTGGAATACTGAACAATTCTTGTCTCCCTGCTCTAGGAAAGATGTTGTCAAACTTGAAAGGGTTCAGAAAAGATTTGCAAAGATGTCGCCAGGATTGAAGAGTTTGAACTATAAGGAGAGGCTGAATAGGCTGGGCTATTTACCCTGGAGCATTGGAGGCTGAGGGGTGACCTTATAGAGGTTTATAAAACTAAGAGGTGCATGGAAAGGGTAAATAGACAAGGTCTTATCCCTGGTTTGAGGGAGTCCAAAAATAAAGGGTATAGGTTTAGGGTGAGAGGGGAATAATTTAAAATGGACCTAAGTGGCAACCTTTTCATGCAGAGGGTGGTGCATGTATACAATGAGCCACCAGAGGAAGTGGTGGAGGCTAGTACAATGACAACATTTAAAAGGCATCTCGATGAGAATATGAGTAGGAAGGGTTTAGAGGAATATGGGCCAAATGCTGGCAAATGGAACTAGATTAGTTTAGGATATCTGGTTGGCATGGACATGTTGGACCAAAAGGTCTGTTCCTGTTCTGTACATCTCCATGACTCTATGACATTGCATAATGATGATCTTGCTCATGACTTTTGAAGTTTAAAACTTTGCATAATAATGAGTGGAATAATTTAAATTGGATTTTTTAAACTAGATTTGACTCTGGCATCACTCTGTTTTACTGATACACTGTAGAGATGTACAGGGCCATTCCTAAAAGTTAACATTGAACATAGAACAATACAGCAGAGGACAGGCTCTTCGTCCCTTGAAGTTGTACCAACCTATGACACCAGTCTGAAGCCCATCTAACCTACACTATTCCATTATCATCGATATATTTATCCAATGATCATTTAAGTGCCCTTAAAGTTGGCGAGTCTATTACTGTTGCAGGCAGGGCAGTCCATGCCCATACTACTCTGACATCTGTCCTATATCTATCACCTCTCAGTTTAAAGCTATGTCCCCTCATGCTAGTCATCACTATCCAAGGAAAAAGGCGCTCATTATTCATCCTGTCTAATCCTCTGATCATCTTGCATGCCTCTATTAAGTCACCTCTTAACCTTCTTCTCTCTAACAAAAACAGCCTCAAATACCCCAGTCTTTCCACATAAGACCTTCCCTCCATATCAGGCAATATCCTGGTAAATCACCTCTGCACCCTTTCCAATGCTTCCACGTCCTTCCTATAATGCGGTGACCAGAACTGTACTCAATACTCCAAGTGCGGCTGCACCAGAGTTTTGTACAGCTGCAACATGACCTCATGGCTCCGAAACTCAATAAAAGCTAAAACATGCAAGGTTTGTGAAGGTTTGTAGCTCATGTTGAGGTTTAGGGTGTAGGTTTGCTCGCTGAGCTGTAGGTTTGATATCCAAATGTTTCATTACCTGGCTAGGTAACATCATCAGTGGCAACCTCCAAGTGAAGCGAAGCTGTTGTCTCCTGCTTTCTGTTTATATCTTTCTCCTG